>NC_133772.1:126645450-126913495 GCF_003597395.2 Chelonoidis abingdonii | reverse complement strand
TGTGGTAATATCTACCTCCATATCCTCATACCCGTTTAACATCCTTCCATCATCCCTAAGCTCCTCATTAGCCTTATTAAAAACTGAGGCAAAGTACTTATTTAGATATTGGGCCATGCCTAGGTTATCCTTAAGCTCCATTCCATCCTCAGTGTATAGTGGTCCCACTTCTTCTGTCTTTGTTTTCTTCTTATTTATGTGGCTATAGAAGGGTGGGAGAGGAAAGCCCAGAACTGCTGGGAGCAGGGTCCCTGGCCTGGTGTCTAGAGCAGAGGGCAGGCCTGGGTTCCCTTATCAGCCACTGAGGCAGTGAATGGGAAGATTACCTAATACTGCTGAAGGAAAGACTTTGATATACCCCAGAAGGGGGAAAACACTGAGTGACTTATCCAGAAAGCTGAGACATGAAAAGGATGCTGGGGTTCCTGGAAGTTGCAGACCTGAGAGAGAGTAAGATGGTGTGACAATGTGCAACCACAGGAAGGAGTGTTAGCATCAAAAGCAAATCCCCCAGAGTGAGCAAGAGGAAGCACCAGATGAGTGGTGTGCTCTGTGACGTCTCCATTCCTGCAGACCACACACCATTTGAGTACTTATAATAAATCCAGTAGATTTAACTAGAAATGAGAGAAAGTGATGGACACAAATGGTTACAATACAAAACAAAATTACAAAATGTGAACCTGGGTCTACATTTATCAATAGCTACCTTTCCTAGTTAATATAAGTTTCCTCCCCCGAAGCTCAGTCTGTTGCTGACTGGCTTTCCAAGAACCAGGATCCAAATGTTCATCAAAACACTCCAGCTCCACAAAGGGTTTCCTTAATGAATGGATGCAGAGTGCTTCTCTCCCTCTTGGTTATACTGAAAACAGCCTTTTGTTTCTAGTCGCAGACAAAGCTAACCCCTGTCTTGCTGTAATGTTCCTTTTTAATCTTCAGGTAGCTTTGATTGTTTGCAGTTGTCTCTGATGGTTTCCCATTGGAAGTCTTAGTATTGTGAAAGGCTATACAATTGATTCTTGGGTTGTATCACTGGCTAAACCCAGCAGGGTGGTAATTCCCCCCTGCCTGCATGGGCCATTGCTGAGAAACATTAATCCCTGCTGACTAACTTTTAAACCAAGTCCATAAAGTGTACTTTCTATATATATATAGATATATACACTATTCTGTAAATATGACCCATACACACACCTCACAAAGATTATGAATCTTGACAAGTTGCAAGTTTTCTGTAGCTACTTGACATGTTGCTCTTTGTGGATAAATATTCTAAGATCTTTAGTGTAGTGAGTTAGTCAGGTCTGAGGTGAGTTGTCTGCAAAGACTAAGGGATCCTGTGCTAAGGAGCTTCTGTGCCACAAGCACACTTACAGATCTCCTGCAACAGCTACCTCAAAAAAGAATGATCCTGGGAAACCTGGACAAGTGGCAACCTTAGTCCTTTCCTCTCTATCCTGCCTCTAGCAGGCTTCCAGGACCCAGATACTGTAACCTGCATGGTATAGCTGCCCCTGATTGTCTGTTCAGCTCTTTGGCCACTGCATGGATGCTGCTGCCTGTCTGAGCCTTTGCACCCCTCTATCTTAATTGTAAGCATGGGTTGAGGGATAACTAAGGGTATCAGAGGTATGATTGCAGCTCCTGTAGTCGTACCTGAGCTAGCTTTGATCTAGCTAAGTCAAAGTAGGGTTACCAGATAGCAACTGTGGGAAAAAATGGGATGGGGGTGAAGGGTAATAGCACCAATAAGAGAGAGCCCCCAAAATGGGAATCTGGTCACCCTAGGCCAGGGGTAGGCAACCTATGGCACATGTGCTGAAGGCGGCATGCGAGCTGATTTTCAGTGGCACTCACACTTCCTGGGCCCTGGCCACCGGTCTGTGGGGCTCTGCATTTTAATTTAATTTTAAATGAAGCTTCTTAAACATTTTTAAAACCTTAGTTACTTTACATACAGCAATAGTTTAGTTATATATTATAGACTTTACAAAAAGACCTTCTAAAAATGTTAAAATGTATTACTGGCATATGAAACCTTAAGTTAGAGCGAATAAATGAAGACTTGGCACATCACTTCTGAAAGGTTGCCAACTCCTGCCCTAGGCCAAAGCTACTTAGGGTAACAATAGCAGTGTGTCGGTGGCAGCACAGGTGTTTGAGGGTCCTGTGTAGACTTGTAGTCAGGCAATTAGTCCATTGTGGTGTTGCAGCTACACTATCATTGCTCAAGCTATTTTGAGTCCTCTGCGTGAACTTGAATCACATCTCTGATTTCTGTATAGACCTATTCTAAGTGACTGATTACATGTGAGAGGGGCCTTCAACTGAGTAGGTCTCCAGGATTCCCGATGTACTTGAACTGGCCCTAAAAGCTTCCCTGTGGTGCTCTACCAATGTGTATTCATCCTGACCCAGAGGGACAATCTCTAGTGGTGTCTTCTGCACCTATTCAGTACTTGACTTCACTGCTGAGACCACAAAAGCCACCACAGTGATTGGTATTGTATATACCTGGCCTGAGAACTGCTTGGTCATCTGACATTGTGGTGTGTTTTATCTGTAGTTTCTAATCCAGGTTATATGATTTTTGGGGCAGGGACTATTCATCTGAGTTCTCTACACACAGTAAGTAGTAATCACATCATTTCACATAGATCACCAAAGATGGGAATAATATTCATTCCTTATGGAGCTGGATTGGATTGGAATCCGTGTTACAGAATACCATATTACCAAAAGTGGTAATGGTCCATATCTTATCACAATAGGGCTATTGTAGTATGACTTCTAGAGCTGTCCAAAACAGCAGTGTTTGGGTTTTTTAATAAGGCTTAGAGCTGGTGTTAATGGGACATTGAGCCATCACTTGTCATGAAGTCTTTTCTCTTCTACTCACAGAAGGCCAGAAAACCAGATGCTATAAATTAAAGATGAATAGTGAAAGGACATTGTGGCAAAACCCCATATAGAACAACATCATTTTCTTTTAAGACATGTTTGAAGATGCAATGGGATAAACATTACTGGTAGTAAGCCCATGCTAGGTAGCAGAACCTGAGAAACTACCTCTCTTTGACCCTGGTGGGGAGCAGGGAAAGGGGAATTTCCCGCCCCCTGCAGTTGACTGGTTGATACTTTGAAGCATGAGATTTTAGGAACATAATACACCAGTAGGATCCCTCAGGGCTATCAAGCCGAGCCCCCACACCAAGTAACCCCAACATACAATCCCACCTATAAATTTGCTCAGCTTTCTTAAAACTAATTAAGTTGTTAGCCCCAGCCCCACAAACTCCCATTGGAAAGCTGTTCCAGAATCTCACCCCTTTGATGGTTAGACATCTTCTAATTTCCCACTTGAATTTGTTCATGGCCAGTTTATACCCATTTGTTCTTATGCCAATATCGTCCTTTAGTTTAAATAAATTTTCACCATCTCTGGTGCTTACCCATATAATAGAGTTACAGGAAACAATCATAGCGCCTCTCAATTTTGGTTTTTCTAGGCTAACCAAGCCAAAATCTTTGTCTCCTCTTGTAAGACAGGTTCTCTGTTCCCCTGATCCTTTTGGTAACTTTTCTCTGTGCCTGTTCTAGTTTGAATTCATCTTTCTTGAACATGCGTGGCCAGGATTGTACACAGTCTTACCAGCGCCTTGTACAATTATACATGAGGATACATATTCACTTTAAAAGTGTTTATGTGACCAATCAGCAAACTCTTTGTGGATCTCAGTCACCCAATCAGTGAAGAAAATGAAACCATGTGCCTTAGGTGACTAAACACAGTATGCATTGTCAACTGCAAATACTCAAAGCAACTGTGTTAGGTTAGTCATTCATCAGCAGGCAGTAGGCTGCAATATGTTTATAGAAAACATTCACTGATAAGTTCAAACAGAGAACAAATCCTTATGCTAGAGTCTGCTTGTAGATAAACAGACAAAGTGGGTCTATTTGTGAAATAAATGGTGTGACTGTGAATGGTCCCATCTAGCTTGGTATAGCTCAATATTGGTCTGGAATTGGTGGAAGTAATTGTGAGCACATTTTCTAGAATTGATGTGTAATGTAATTACTGAAAATAGATGGATTTAATATCAGTTCATAATGTAAAGGGCAGAAGACTTCAAGCTCTGAATGTTGCAAATGTGAACTTGACATTTTTGACTCTGAAAACATTTGCCCTAAATAATGCTGCAGTGTCTCTTTCTACAAGAAAAACCAGGGATTGTTAATGGGACATATTAAGATTTGAAAAAAAACAAGTGTTCAAAAGTTAGGAAATGTCAAAATTGAGGTTGCCTGGGTTGGGATTCTTCTGCTTGTTTTCCCCAAGCTTGATCCCTTCTGCTCTGTCCTCTCTAACCTGTCCCTGTCTTGTTTCTTCACCAGCTCTGGCTCCTTGCCCTAGTACCATTCTTTTCACCTAGCTAGTCCCAGACTCCACTCCTCAGGCTTCTCATCTCAGGCTTCCTCCCCAGCTTCCAGTTGACATGTCCAGGTCTCTGCCTCAGTTACCAGTCTCACTCTACCCCAGCTCCAGTCCCTTTCTCCCTATGCGTGCCAACCTCCAGTCCCAGTTTCTGTTTTCTCTTTCTCTGAATCTACTCCTTTGCCAGGTTCAGCTTTTGTCACCGCTGCACTCAAATCAGGCAGCTTCCCTCCTCTATGCTGTTTGGATGGTCACTGAGAACATGCAGGAAATGAGCTCCCTACTCTCAATCTCAGTGCCTCATGCAGGCCTGGCCCACAGCAACCCACAGGGCTGCAGTTGCAGGGAAAATCCTGCTCAGCCAGGGCTGCAGCATGCTCACTACAGATGGCATCTTAAAGAAATTTAGCTGTGAAGCTCTAGCAAGTTTCTACTGCCCATGTGCAAACTGATTCCCCTTTGTCCCCCACTAACTTTAGGCAGTTTTTCATGAGGATGGCAAAAGATACATCCCTGAAACAAACGCCATCCCCTGACAAATTTCCCGTCGCTGCTGCAAAGCACAGGGAACTAGATTCTTCATCACTGACAATTTAAATCCAGATTGGATGTGTTTTTCTAGAAGCTATGCTCCAGGAATTGTTTTGGGGAAGTTCTATGGTCTGTATTAGACTAGATGATCACAATGGTCCCTTTTGGCCTTGGAATCTATGAATCTAGAGGTTCTTAAAAAAAAAACAAACGGTGACATTTTCAACATGTGCAAAACATATTTGTCTATAGCCTCATTCTTGGAAACAGATAAATCATTTCTATTTGAAGTGTTCCAGTAAAATTCAGCCTGAGGCAAACTCTTGGGCTGAAATGTTCCATGTGAAACAGTTTGGTAAAGTTATAAGCAAGTGACAACAGAATCTTATAACGTGAAGTTTTGGTAAATGATTTCATTGCATTTGCCTGAAGCTTCAGTGAAAGACTTGATTTCAATGTGCAGTTTCTGCAACCCAAACATGGCAGCTTTTTGTCAGTGCACAAGAACTAGAAACCAAAGTGAAACAGAACTAGCTGAGTAAAATGCAAAAAGTAAAAACGATGCATAAATTGTGAAATTCAATACAAGGTTTTTTTTTTTTAAAAAATACTTTTAATAATCCAAAGTGTCATAAACCTGTCAAAATCCCTTGAACAGTACTTGGGATATCATGATTTACATTTCATTTCATAGCTGCTTGCAGTAATTCATAACCCATGCCTAACTAATCAGCTCCATCCCATTGAACAAGCTGTCGTACACAATCACATTACAAAGGAAAAGCCTCCCCCTTTGGGGGAGCTTTTGATTGGGTGACTTAATTCTTTGCACATCTAGAATGTGAAATCTTTGGATTCTGTGTAAAACTGGGAAAACATAGTGAGAAGATTGCTAGAGCTAATTAGCATATTAGCAGGACCTGCTTTATTTTTGGATTGCATGATAAAATAACAATCTTGTTGCACCAGAGATTTTCTCAGTCTGTGGCTTGCTCTGTCACATGTGGAAGTGTGATAGCGACTCATTAACAAGGATGAGCTGAGTACTAAAAAGCCTCTCTCCAATATCAACTGTCGGATTAGCAAGCCTAAAAGTGGCATACATTTGTCAATTAGGCAAGGAAAGGGAAAGCAGTGATTTAGCACTCAATACTGTGGGTTGTTATCCTATGGCAAGCAATATAGTAATTAATAATAAAAAAACACAGTAATAAATTGTGGTATGATGGTTCCACAAAGCTGATGATCCTTTATCCTCTGGATGAAAGAGACAAGTATGTCTAACTGTATTTATTCACGTAAGCACATGCTGCATATTGCTATCTTTCAGTCCCATAGGAGACTGAAAAACTAATTAAACAGTTTTTTATTAATCAGTTTGTCTTGAGTACAATCTATCAGTTTTTATTAAAATGCGAATTTCTAAAATGATAGAAGGATCAGAAAGTTTTCAGCAAACACAGAATATGAAAATGACCTAACTTCTCTTCTGCCTTCATTAAGATTCACAAGTGCATTCAAATGTCTGAATCCTTCTACAGGATTCAGAGACCTGATAAAACTAGGGCATATGGTTACTTTACCAATAATTAAACACCACTATTATAAACCAAACAGAATATACACTGGGACTGTGCCACCAGGATCAGAGATTGGAATAATACCTCAATAACTCTACCTACCCTGTACTTGGATCCTAGTCATCAGCCTGAGATTAAAAAGATATGCTGAGCCAAGTAGATGATTATTCTGTGCTTACCAACTCCGGAACACTTTGATATGGCTAATATTTTTGCCTATATGCCAACTGCAGTGCTTCACAATCTATATACATTCAGCACCAATGGAAATGCAGCCTCCTTCTCGGAGGAGGCAACAGCAAACCACTGTAGTATGTATGTTGTATGATAGTAAAGGGAAATCTTAGCCAAAGAGTAGTGCTGACCAGGGGACAATAGCTCTGTTTGGTGGCAACTTCTGAAGTCTTGAGACTTGTTTTCATTCCAAATTGGAATGCAAGCAAAACCCTTCAAATGTTTTCACCAACATGAAATTGTCAATGCCTGTTTTTGAATTGAAACATGAGGTTTTTCAATTCGGGGAGAAGTGTCAAAATGCCAGAGTGGGCATGTGTGGCCAGGGCACTGGGCCTTGGGAAACCCGAATTGAAGTCTCTCCTCTATCTGGTTCAGAGTGTGTGTGTGTTGTTTTTTTTTATATCCCAAATCACTGATTCAGACAGAGCAGGGACTTGAACCTGCATTTCATCATGTATTAGGCTAGTGCCCAAGCCACCACGTGAGCATCTGTTTTGCAACTCTTTGCATGAACCCAAAATCCATTTCAACAAAGGCTTCTGAAACAGCACAGTTTCGAAAAAAAAATTGTTTGACTGTTCCAACCAGCTCTGCATTTTAGATCTGAGGTCTTACAAGACCTCCTTCCTCCCCACTTCTGTTGTATGTGAGCACCTCATGGCTTCAATGAATTTAGTGTCATAACCTGGTGAGGTAGGAAAGGGCTGTTATCCCCATTTCACAGATGAGGAAGGAGAGACTAATGGCTTGTCTAAGGACACACAGGAAACTCTGGATGAGCAGAGAACTTAAACTCCCAAGTCCCAGCTAGTGCCTTAATCACCAGACTAGACTATCCTTTCTCCTTTCACCCAGAAGAGGCTCCTCTAAACAGGATGGTTCCTGTGATGTCCTGTCCCTTTAAATATCTGTATTCGCCCTCCTCCGTGCAAATTCCCACTTTGATTTTGGTTTCTGTTTGGCTGCCAGAGCAATAAAGGCAGCACAGGGACAGCTGTGTTTAAATCCGCTCCCCTTGTGTCTATTTCCATCTCTGCTTGGTACAAAAATAACAGTCCTCAATTTAACTCAGAAGGCTGAAGAACTGAACTGGTACTGCTAGGATTTGAGCTTTTGACTCAAGGGACTCTGGCTATTGCATTATACAGTTGATGGTTAGACCACTACTCTGTCCCCTCAGGTTGATGAGCTGGATGCATCACGTGTGTACATAAGAAAAGAATGTTAAGCCTTGGTGAACAAGGTCATGAATGCAAGTGAAATGTGATCTTTGATGCATGACAGGGCACTTGCACTGTTAATCTTGATTCACAGAGACAGTTTAGTGAAGAAGTGCCCTGAGTTTTTGGTTGAGGGAAACTCCCAATCTACCATACACCTTTATAGTAAAATGCATTGATTAGAGGACAGAGGTTTCCATCCTCCTCCCAGGGCTTCCTTTGTGTCTAATGGAAGCCCTGAGGATCTCCTTCCCTTATTAATCTTGCTTTACTTCATCAGCTCCTTTTGATTTCAGGTCATAAAGAGCATCCTCAGGATGGGCTGTAGGGATTCTGCTGCCATCTGCCCCTGTCTACGTGCGCACGCACCCCCCCCCCCACTGTTAACCCAAGAAGAGACTTGAGGATCCCAGGTTCCCAAGGTGTTGACACAGTAAGCTGTTCATGTAAGGTGAAAGGAGGGGGCTGGTCGTAGTAGAATTGCCAGAGTTTACCCAGGACTTCCTTATGTCCTTCAGGAAATTCCCCCAGAACAGATTAGATCTGTTCACCCTTGGGAGGACACAGATCCAGCCTTCTGCTCAAAGGATTGACCCCCAGGGCAGCACTTTTCCAAAACAGTGTTCTCTTTATGTAGTGTATCCAGTCTTACCTAACCCAATTAATCTAAACCTCAATTTAAAAACAAAAACCAAAAAGAAACCATACATCCCTTAGCACAGGTATGCAAGCTAAAGTACCCAATACTGTAATGTCACACAGATGAATGGCTTAAGTGGTTACGTTCTACACATGGTGATCCATCATGTGCAGGACACTGACAGCCATCTTAATAAACTCTAAACTTTGTAAATACACACCACAGACACTCATCTTTGTTGATCCAGGCACACACATTTATTAACCCTATTTCTATCCTATATTCTATATACTATAACTAGAATGCTTACTCTCCGTATTCGCCTTTTCTTTGGCTCTGTGTAAGAGATTGTCTACACTACTGCTTAAGTTGATGCAAGCTACCTCTATCAGGGGTGTGAAAAAGCCACCCCACTTGCATGACGTTGGCAACATCGACTTAGAGAAGGGTCCACACTGCGCTATATTGGCAGGAGACACTTGTTGAGGTGGACTAATTGTGCATCTTTACCAGACGCGCGACAGTAGTGCAGCCGCATTGGTGCGGCTGCATAGATGTAGCACAGTAGTGTAGACTAGCCTTAAGAATCCTTCTGCTCTGTCCCAATAGTGCTTCTGCTTCCTTCTTCTGAATTCTCCTTCTCCTGCTCCTAACTTGACTGACTGTCTTTTTTTTATACAGTTTTCGGTCTGTTTAGCTTGTTTCCCAATCCTATCAGTTCATTAGCATATCTATCCTCCAACCATCTTTCCACCGTCTCTGGTCCATACTTGTAGACCAATCACAACTGCTAAATCTGGCTGTCAGTTAAAGCTGTTACACAACAAGTTTTAGTATTAGGGGATGTTTACTAGTATGGTATGGAGACCCTCATCTAGTTTTGGACTGAACATGCCTGACTGACCCCTTCCTTCAGTTTTGGAGTGACTTTTACCTGGCCTCTGTCCATATCTGTCTACCAATACCCTAGCCATTGGCCAAACTGCTTAAAACTGCTCTCTCACTGTCCCTGGCTGTGTGCCCACATTGTGTACACACACTTAAATGACCAAACTTTTAAACTATAAACAATTTCCTTATTTCTTTATGCTTATGAACTTATGTGCCTTAATGTTGCCCCCCCATTTCTTAGCAATTTATTAATTTTATTTCAGTTCTTTCCCTATTTTCAGTTCAGGGCAAAGCAATATCCACAGTGTTTCTCTTACGAAACAAAATAGAACAGCTCAAAATCCTTTTGTATCACTACTAAATCTTTTACTGTTAATATTTTTCTGCTCCAGGCAATTTCCTTGTCAGGATGTGTGACTAGATAAGAGACCTTTCACTGCCTGACTGCTGCGGCGGTAGCTACTAAACAAAAGATGATCCCTCTTTTTTCCATAATAATCTTCTGAACTTCTGCTCTACCACATGCTAGTGCAAAGCCATGCTTTGAACTGATCTGCTCTGCTCTTGCCTGGTGAGTTGTTGGCTAGTGTTCATTTAGGACCAGGTCATGGCTTACTATGGAAAAATCCTAAGACAAGTTCAACCATCTGAGGCACATAGCAACTGGATCTGTGGGGTTTGCCTTCCCACCGAGCTTAACTCGCCGACTGTGTATATATCCTGAGATCTGCAGATAAATGTAATGGAGCTCAGGCCTTCTGAAGAGTGCTTAGAGATTCACAAAGATGGCCAATCTCTCCCCTCACTCTATTGTAATATTCTTGCTGGCAGTATGGTCTCCATCTGCTGCTCAGCCCATCTTCCTGCTCCCAGTGTGCCCAAAAAGATGATGCAGAGCAATAACCCAAAGGAATTAATGCTGACAAGGAGAATATTGACTTGCATGGGTATCTCCTTGATGGTGCTATGCAAAGTGGCTGTCCTCCAATCATATGGTTCCCCATTTAGCCTCTGTGTATTCCTCTGCATCCATTCAGCCCCAAATGTGTGGGGCAAGAGGGAGAGGAATGATCCCCCTTAAGCTCAGCTCCTCTTCCTCCAAAATAATTTTGGCCATTTGAGTAGATTTCCTCCCTTTTTATACTCAGTGGTGCTTAAAATATAAGGGAGATTTTAATTTATAATTGACTAAGATTTTGTCACTGATATTTTAGTAAAAGTCAGGGACAGGTCCTGGGCAATAAAGAGAAATTCACGGAAGTCCATGAGCTGTCCCTGAATTTTACTAAAAATATATCCATGGCAAAATGGGAAGCCATTGGGCAGCTGTGGGGAATTCAGGGTGCCAATCCACCCATGGCTCGGAGCTGCGGGGCTCCCCCTGGCTCCCTGCCTCAGGTGTGTGTATGTGTGTGGGGGGGTACCCCATAGCTCCCTGACACCGTGGGAGGCAGTGGCACCCTGCAGTTCCCAGCTGCTGCAGGCTGTAGTCATGGAGGTCTTTGGAAGTCACTGAATCCATGACTTCTGGGACCCCTGTGACATAATTGTATTAGTTCCCACTGGCCACACCAAAGTTGGCCTTGGCAGGTCATATTCTCAAAATCAGAAAATTTTGTATACATACATGTGTATTTTGCAACAGACCTTCTGGAATGGGCTTCTGCGTGCTGGCATTGAACCAAAAGATAAGGATAAAACAGTGCTGGCAACAGTATGGTTTTCTGAGGCTGTACCACAATGTTCAAGGTCAGGGGTCTAACCACAGAGTCTGAAGTTCTTTCCATTGATTTTTACACCTGTCTTGGTCTTAGACATCTTAGGCTTGGATTAGATGACCTCCTGAGGTCCCTTCCAACCATGATTTTCTATGATCTGTAATGCAAGCAGAACTAGGAGCCAGAAGCCAGAGACTTTTACATCTGCTTTATGCATTTATAAATAAATGCTTTGCTTTGCCCTCTTTGGTATTGGGGATTAAATCTATTGGTCTGAGACTCCACTAAGTACCGTATAAAACCATTTATATTTGTCAGCCTGTGCCTGTCCTACAGGGGTACATGACTGAAGAGAAATTTCTGTGCTGCCCAGTGCTGATTTGGGATATAATTACTATTTTATGTGGTAACACCTAGGGACTCCAATTGTAGACTAGGGCCCTATTGTACTCGGTACTGTACAAACACAAAACTGCCTTTTTCCCCCACAGAACAAACAATCAAAGTATAAGATGACATAACAAATGCAATAGACAGGGAGCACAGGGGAAAAATGAGACACAATAAATTTTAATTTTGATTTATACCGACAACAATAAAAGTGCATATCCAGAGCTCTGGGTGTCTTTACCAGATATTAAGAATATAGTAAACTATTATGGAAACACAGGCAACAGGTGCAGATTACTTCATCTAGACTTTGGAGAAAAATCAAAAGAATCCTTCTCTAGCTGCCAAGCCTTTGACTGGAGTCCTTGGTCATATTAGCAAATTACTAGAGTATGAGCTTCAGCCTGGTGCATAGAAACATAGCTCCATGGACCAGAGTGAGCTCCGTTGATTTACATCAGCTGAGGATCTGGTCAGAGATTCTCTTTAACAGCCCAGTTCATCTTTGCAATATTACAAATAATGTAGAAAACTACTCACCTGAATAGCCCCAGTGAAGCAAGTGTGACTACTTACTGGAGTAGAGTTATTCAGCTACTGGAGTCAAGTTACATAATCAAATGTTTAAGGCTAGGATTTCCAAGAGAGTCTAAGTGAATTAGGTTCCCAGTGCCATTGAGTTCACTTTGAAAATCTCAGCCTACATCTGTGTAGGATTGGCCCCCAAAAAGGCCATTTGTGTGTGTGGTGTTTTAAACAAGTCAGGTGCACTCACCTTATGGAACACTTTCATGTAGTGTGCAATATTTATGTATCAAAGATATTAGAAACAACCATCAAACATTACATCACTAAGACCATTAGTAAAAATAGCAAAGATTCAAAATAACAGAGCCACATCCTTAGCTGGTGTAAACTGGCATAATTCCTTGGAGCTACACAGATATATACCATCTGTGGATCGACTCCATATTTACATCTACCTGTTTGTAAGCATTGTACAGTTTCACACACTGCAGTTCAGGTGTATACAGTGGTTAATACTGAACTTTACCAAGTGGTCAATAGACATGATGCAGTACGGTTTTTAACCCTTTGGTAATTTTTTCATAGGTAGACCATTGTTCTGATTTCCAATTTGAGGGATTGTCCTTTCCCATGACTGATAAATGAACCAGCTTAGATCAACGGTGTTTTTCCATGGTCTCTCTAAGAAGCTATCCAAGCAGAATGTGACATAAGGACTAACTACCTTTTTTGCTCTGGTACAGTGCAGATGGCATCTTAACTTTCATGCATGAGAACTTGGTGGGCTCCTCATCAACTCTTGAAACTTCCCTCTTTGCTATCTACCTGTGTTTGATAGCTAAATTCTGTAATTTTTGTCTTCCTGTGAGCTAACTACTCAGTTGCAGAGGCTGTGCTGGGTTTCGTGACCAGAGCAGATTTTAAAGCATCCTTCCAATTGCTGTTGCGTAAGAGTTTCTCTTGGATAATTCTGTGTTAATCATCTGTAGTGGGTAGTAAAAATTTGGTATTTGTTCATCTGGACACATAGCATAGCAGCTGAAATACCATGGAGAAATAATTAACCAACAGGATTTATTCTAGTTAAATATACATTAAATATTTCCAGGCTGAGCTAATCCTGAGTAATTCATGTTAATCTCTTTAATATCTGAGAAATGTGACATCAAAATGAAGCAGAATTCTTCTGTTAAGATAACTTGTTTCAAGCTGGATGTAAAATATGAAGATTTCTCTTGAGGTGCTAGGCCTTTTCAAGGAAATGAGCTGGGAATAAATTGTATATAAACTTTAAAAACCTTCTCCCTGCAGTACTTCCCAACAAATACATAAATCCCAGGTTTAAGGTAACACTTGGTGGAAGCAGGAGAAAATTAGGAGCCAAAATTGAACAACTTATCTCAGGAGCAGCCCTTGTCAGTTTCCATTCCTCAGTAAGAAAACAAAAATGTGATAGTCCAGCAGAAAAGAAATGTAAGCACAACTGTGAAGATCAGCATGGTGGCTGTTGTGTCCTTGTGGTCCCTTGACCTCTTGTGTTTTCTTATAGAGGATGAACGATGGGCAGTTAAAGATGATTGTTATGGATGGCAAAGCAAACCCCATGATGTTTAATGTCAGGTGAGCAGTTGTTTCCCATAGTTTGCTGGGGAAGACTAGGGTGCAAGAGAAGATATTCAAGTCTTGTAGATTTTCAGACCAAAACATAAATGTTGGGTTTCTCAGACTTCTAGAGACTCAGGCCAACAGACAGATTGCTTTAGCCTGAGCATTACTTTTAGTTTCCTTCTGCTTTTCAGAGTCTGAATGAAAACTAAATAGCAATCCATGCTGATTGCCACTAATGAAGATGCTGGTGTATGTGTTCATCTTCACAGATGTGTTCGGTGCTACGACAAAGGAAGTACCAAATGACCAGCTGTATTTATTTCTGATGGTCTGAGCCCAGAAAGGGAGGTGCACAAGGAAGACCACATCAGCAACTGCTAGATTTAGAAGGTAGATTTTAGCACCCTTATGTAGTAAATAAACAGAAATGCCACATAGTTCAAAGAACACCTGCATCACAGACTGTGTCAATGTATGGTGATACTATACAATACACAACATCCCACCACTCTAAATCTGGACAGCGTCAAATTGCTCTCATTTTCACTCTGGCTTGAGGAAATGAAGGTTTGATGGAGCACTTGTGCAATTTGTATTACTCTGAAGTAAATATGAATGTCATTGGCATGCTTGAGTAGAACTGTGCTTTGAAAGAAGAAAAAGGGATGGGGTCACCTACAGGCAGGGAACTCTGAAAACGTTCTCCAAGTAGTGATTCATGATGGCTTATTTTCTACTAAAAATTCCTTCTAGGTCATCCAGTTTTTATAAGCTACATCTGTGTGAGTCAGAGATCATATGCCTAGTACTAACACAAGCTAAACTCCCTCCCCAGTCTGTGCTATTTCCTCTTTAAACTGACATTGTTTCCAAGCGCACAACAGAAAGAAAGGGCCCATTTAGTATGTGTCATAACATACAGCCCTCTCAAGCTGAGGGCAGGAATAGATATTGCAGTGAACCACAGAAATATCCACCCCCTGATTAGAAGGTAAGGGAGGGCTCCATGAATGCCATTAGTAGATGTCTAATTGTTACAAACCATGCTGAGGTTTAGCAGAGTCTGTCTCTGTGCTGACAGATGTATACAGATGGGCTTCTTTTTTTAAAATTTTTAATAAGGAAGGAGGTAGCTTGATGACCCTGGAGACTAAGCTCTAACTACAGTACTGGGCTTCCCCACACAAGTTTCCTGGGGTTAAGCCCAACCCACCTTGCCCTACCAATGTGCCTCATCCTCAGGAGCAGCGCCAGGGTTTTTGGCACCCTACGCGGGGGTCCTTCCACGCTCTCGGTTGTTGGGGACAATTCTGCAGCGGGGGCGGGGGGAGGTCCTTCCGCCCTCCCGGTCTTCGGGGCACTTTGGCGGCAGGTCCCGGAGCAAGTGAAGGACCCGCCGCAGAATTGCTGCCGATGACCCAGAGCGCGGAAGGACCCCCCGCTGCCAAATTGCTGCCGAGGGTGGCAAAATGCCGCCCTCCCAAATCCTGGTGCCCTAGGCAACTGCCTAGGTCGCCTAAATGAAAGCACCGGCCCTGCTGATCTCGCTGTGGAGAGTGGGCACAATTTTGCATCTTGCTGAGATGTAGGCACTTTAGAAGTGTCTAGGGGCCCTGAAAACAGCAGATCTCCCCATCAAGGAATGTCACATGTAAAGGGAATTCCTTGGATGAGCCAGTGCAACTGGTTCTGTATTGCCCCCACAACCACCAGCAAGGTCCAGGGAGATGGGGGAGTGGTCAGTTGACAACTGCATTCAGGCTGGTCTTGGTTGCAATGGTAGCCAAGTGTATGCTAGAGCAGCCCTAAAGTTGCAGTAATTTACTCTAGGTGCCAGGTAGACCTCCCAATTTTTCCCAGGAGATAGAGATGCACCATAATGACATACAGCCACCCTTTTCTGCTTCCCTTACCCTGATCCATTCCTGTGCTGAACATATTTTGGGCAGGATCTCTCTGCTAGGTCTAGTGACATCATAACCCTCCCTCCAAACTCCTTCCTACTCCCTCCTCAAACAGTCAGAACTTAGGATGATGGACTGTGCACCATGTCTATAAGCTCTGGAGGACGAAGGAGCAAGAGACAGGATATGATCCCATGCAGATTGTTTGCCAGCAGGCTCTTCCCATTTATGTAGAGGCACCTGCTACTCAAAGGCCTCTGGTCATCTCGAACTGCTCTAATTTTTAGGCCCAACCCAGACCCAAGCCCATTCATCCTGAATCCAAGAGGGTAGAGTCATTTTCCGACCTGATCTCGACCTTTCCCCTTGAACCAGAGTTAGTTCTGATGTCTCCTCCTGCCCATGGGATTAGCTCTCCTCCTTCTGCCCATGGGATCAGCATGGCTGCATGCCCCATTCCTGCTGTCCATCACCTCCTGCCATGCCATGTGCATGCTGCGACTCCTTGGCACCAGGGCTGGATTAACCTTTTGTGGGCCTGACACCAAACATATTTGTGGGCCCCTGTCAAGGTTTTTTCCCTCACTTTGAACTTTAGCGTCCAAAAAGTGGGGACGTGCATGATCACTTTTAAGTTAAATTACCAGCTTATATTTGGTACGCTGCCACCAGCCAGAAGTCTGTGTCTGGCACATTTCTGTTCCCCCAAAACCTTCCCTGGGGAACCCAAGACCCAAACCCCTTGGGCCTTAAAACAAGGAGAAATTAACCATTCCCCTCTTTTTCCCCGCTAGACTCTCCCCTCCCTGGGTTGCCTTGAGAAGCAACACAGATCCAAACTCCTTGGATCTTAAAACAAAGAGGAATTAACCCTTCCCCTTCCTTTCCCCCCACCAATCCCTGGTGAGTTTAGACTCAAGCCCTTAGATTCTAAAACAAGGAAAAAATCAATCAGGTTCTTGAAAAGAAAGCTTTTAATTAAAGAAAGAAAGGGTAAAAATTATCTCTGTAAAATCAGGATGGAAAATGCTTTATAGGTTACTCAGATTCATATAGACTAGAGGGACTCCCCCCTCACCAACCTGAGATTCAAAGTTACAGCAAACAGAGGTAAAAATCCTTCCAGCAAAAGGAAAAAACA
The DNA here is from genome assembly GCF_003597395.2 of Chelonoidis abingdonii. Classification (NCBI taxonomy): domain Eukaryota; kingdom Metazoa; phylum Chordata; order Testudines; family Testudinidae; genus Chelonoidis; species Chelonoidis abingdonii. The sequence continues at coordinate 126,896,666 of NC_133772.1, read as the reverse complement.
TTCACAAGTTGAAAGAAAACAAACATAAGACTAATCTGTCTTGCCTGGCTATACTTACAATTTTGAAACACGAAAGACTGATTCAGAAAGATTGGGAACACCTGGGTGTACGTCTGGTCCCTCTTATCCCCAAGAGAGAACAACGAACAAAACAAACAACACAAACAAAGACTTCCCTCCACCAAGATTTGAAAGTATCGTGTCTCCCTATTGGTCCTCTGGTCAGGTGTCAGCCAGGGTTTACTGAGCTTCTTAGCCCATTACAGGTAAAAGAGACATTAACCCTTAACCATCTGTTTATGACAGCCCTCATGGAAGCAATGGAGCATGGTGTAGGGAGGTCAGTCCCCAGAGCAAGGGGCCAGCCAGAGGCAGTGGGGCATGGCATGGCATGGGAAGGAAAGCCCTGCTCTGCCCAATGCAAGGGCACTATTTACAAACTGGGAGTTACCAGACGCACAGTGGTCTGCCTGCCCTGTGCGGCCAGCATGTCCCTTCCCCTTGGAGACAGGCCCATGCCACACTGTTGCAGCCCCACCCAAAGCCCCCTGACTCCTTATGGCCAGAGCCCCCCCCCGACCCACCCACAAATGCACAGTGCCCTGCACACCATCCCTGCCCACAACCCCACCACACAGAACCCCCACTCCCTAATGTCTCAACACACACAGATCCTCCCCGCCCCTCCACAGCCCAGTACCCCCCATACTCCCCACAAACCCACTCCCCCAAGCCCTGTCTCCCGGCCACACTCTCTAGCCCTACTGGGAGGCGACTGTGTCTGCCGGGCTGAGTTGGCAACACAGCCAGGGCTGGTCCCAGGGCCAGGAATCTCTCCAGCCCCTCGGGAGTGGCGCGATCAGCCAGGCCAGGACCTGCCCCAGCTGGGCTCCCTCAAGACGCACTTGCCTGGAGGGGCCCAGCCAAGCCTGCCACAGTCTCCCCCTCCCACTCCCACCTGCCTGAGACTGGACAGGCTTCTGTATCAGTCCCAGGTGGCTCAGCTCCGGGGAGACAGTGGGGCCCCACAGGTGGTGAGAAGCAGAGACTGCCTGGAGCCAGAGGAGCCCTCGGCCAGCTGGCTGGCAGGCCAAGAAGAGCAAGTGGTGGGCAGGGGGACCCAGCGGGGTCTCAGGATGCAATGAATGCGAAGCAGGCCAGGGGCCCTTCTGAGCATGTGCCTGGCTCCATGGAGCCACTGGAGCCATTGTAAATCTGGCACTGCTTGGCACACTCACTCTGCCGCGCACACAGCACAATGAGGTGCTGCTGACAGGGGAAGCAGGGCATGCAGCCCCTGTGGTGCCACCCCCACGGACAGGACTTGGAGAGTTGATTCATTGTCAGATGGTCCAGTTGTTTTCCCACCTGGACCTGATGCTTGCAGTCTCATCTCATGGGGTTTGGTTTGGGTTGCAGGGCTCTAATCTCAGCTCTGGTGGTATGACACTGGGAGAGAGGCAATCTCTCAAGTAATTGAGTTCCAAACCATTTAGCCCTTTGACCAGTGGTAATACCTTTATCTCCACCTAGCAATTTATTGACAGCCCGTGTAGAACCTAGAGCACGGGTGCTATGTATACCCGTCATGAAATTTTGCTTCATAACCAGGCAGCTCCATTGTGTTGTCTTTCGTTTTCTAGGAGTCATTATAGTTATCTAATCTCAAAGTCCTATTACAGCAATCTAGCCTCAGAACTGTTCTATAGGACAAGAGTTTGCAGATTTTAGGGTGAGGCAAAGAAATATTTGTCTGCTTCCTACACAGTCACAGCATATGATCTTCAAAAAAAATAAATCTGTCACAATCAGCCAATCTTAATATAAGCTTTCTGCTGCTATTGTTTTAGCGATGTCCCTTCTGCCTGGGGGCTCATCTTTAAACCACAGAGATATGGTATTGAGGGGCTATTGTACATCTAAGATATTTATATGGCCCCCTGTCAGCCTCACAATCTCTAATGTAGTTGTCCCCACAACACCCTGTGAGGTGCGGAAGTGCTAATAGATGGGGGAAATGAAGGTCAGAAAGACTGTGACACAGAGGCAGGCCACTGGTGGCACTGAACTGAACCTGTGTTTTCCCCAGCTTAACCACTGGCCATTCTTCCTTTCATGACAGCAAACAAGGGTACCACAGAGATGGTCTGAAAATCTGTCAAAATGAAATTTATAAGAAAAATTGAGTAGGGGAGAATTGTGAAAAAGCTCACAAAAAGTTGCAAAATTTTCACTGAAACACAATTTGACTAAAATATAAATAAAAATCATTTGCTTGTTTTCCCTTCTCCTTTGTTTTCTGATCAGTGGTTGGTATCAATTAGTGCTAATCATGCTCGTGTCTTTTACATGTGAGCTGAAACCTCACATTCATTTACTATGGACTACTGAAAGTAACTGCAGGAAAGTAATTTTCTGTTACAACCTGAACCACAGCTACAATTGACATCATATCCCATCATCAATTGGAGGCCTATGCGCTTTCTAAAAGCTCTATGGAACCAAGGAAAGCACCAGAGCCTGCTTGCTAGCAAACAGCTCCTAGGATTAGCACTGCTACAGCATTTATACAGTACAAAGTTTCAAATCCATATGTTTCACTGGGAATGAAATAAATTTTCAGCTACTCAATTCCTTTTTTTATTTCACCCAAGGCCGTTTTTCTTTCTTCTGTGAGTAATTTTAAATATTTATCACTGGCTGACCACAGATCAGAGGAGTAGTTTTTAATCAGTGAGTTGAACACATTCCATAACTACCTCCTTTGCACATCATGGTACAGTGGAATCTGCCTAATGTGAGCTCGGTTCTACTGAAATTCCATATACAGTGAAGTTAGTATTGTGACAGGATCCCCCTGCCGTGTAGCCTGGGACTGTGCCCCCTTAACTCTCTCCAACCTGGACTGTCTCTCACAATGCCTGGCTAGTGACCAGCAGCAAACCCCACCAAGCACTGTGATCACTCAGCACAACAGCGTGTGGAGCCCCACACCTAGCTGTATTGCATGAATGCTCCCAGAGCCACTCATGAATCACACAGAGAAAGGCACCAGAGTCATTGTACCTTAGGAATATACCATCTTGCACTGCTGAAGACAAGCAATGCAGATTTATTAATTGATTCACCACTTCAGCGATGAAAAGTGGATGTACACCAGCCTTTGCAAGACCCGAGATTTGCCACACACTTCATACAAACTCACTGGTAAAGATAAAGAGTTAAACAAATTTATTGACTATAAAAGACAGATTTTAATTGATATTAAGTGATAGACAAAAAGTCATTGTTAGTTAGCCAAAGAAATAAAATATAACCGTGCAGTCTAAACTTTCAACTCTATTAGACTGGGCAACAACTAGATTAAGCAGTTTTTCTCACCCACTTGATGCTGCAGTCCTTAGTATACAGATTGGCCCAGATTTCCAGGGTGAAATCTCTTCTGCTGGAGTCTTGCCTTCTTCTCAGTGTCTTAGTTGCTTGCAGCATAGGTGGGGGCAGGAGAAGGGCCCAGTATGCGTTCACTCTCTCTGTTTTATAGACGTGTGCTTGGAAAACACCAGTTCAGGCATGTCTAGGTGGGCCTTGCTGAGTCTCTAGGCAAGGCTGAGCAATTCCTCTGGTGTGGCCTCACGCAGGTGAGTCACTGCATCGTAGCTCCCTTGCTGGACAATGGCTGTTGATGGGTTGATTGATACCCCACCAGGGTGTTGGCTACTTTCCTTGCTGTAATCCCTGGGGAGCTGTCTGATTCCCCAACTTGCAGCATGTTTTAGTGACAACCATACAATACAATTCTCATAACTTCACATGCATTAATGATATATACATACGTATAGAAAAATGCCTTTCATGCAGTCATAACCTTTCTCCTGATACCTTACAAGACATGCTTTTTATGTAAGATCACACTTATATAAAAATGAGGAATATGGGGTTCCAGGATGCTCCCCCAAGGCATAGAATGTCACAAGTAGTTATTGGGGTAATGCCTATTTTGGGTTGGGTGCTTGGAAATACCCAAATAGGGTCTGAGCTCTGAGATACTCACAATCTGAATGTAAACTCAGAAATAAGATATACACTTGAGAGTAAAGATTTGCAGCTCAACCAAGCACACAAGGCCTATATATACATTTCCAATCATGAACCACCAAGTTTTTACAGATCAAAGAAATTAACCATAAGTATATAGAAGACAAGATTTTGAAATGAATAGACATATTGGACCTTGTCCTTCATGTTACCTTAGTTGAGGTTTCAAATCTGAAAATAGTTGGTAAAATGACCTATGAAGACAGCAGCTAGAGAGAGTTCAAACCATTCTCGTGATGAGCCGGTTTCTTTGTTGTCAATTTCACTACACATAGGCTATGCATATTCAGAAAAATTGCTCTGGAATCAAGGGATTTTTCTTTTCCTCAGCTCCATTCTCCTAGTGAAGATATAAGGCTTGTGCTTTACAGTTCACAGCATATGAGCATTATTACATCTATACAGCTCTCTGGCAATTCTAACTTGTCATGGACATTCAGGAGTGCGGGTCATCTACATATCTGCAATGATGTGAGACTCCATCGGAAAATTCCAGATCACCTCTTCAAAGCTAGTGCACAAACAGTGAAGCTTTGCTTGCATTGGCTGAAGGGGACAATCCGTGTCCACTTGTGGAGGGAAGCTGGGGCCCGAGGATGAAGAAAATTCTGCTTTGGTAGCAGCGCACCCCACAGAATAATTATGGCCCCAAATTTGGAGTTATTGATAAAGAACACCCACTAGGCAAAAGACTGTCAATCTAGATGGCTGTCTGGGAAGGACCCATTCAGGTTAATGAGTCATTAGGGAGAAAAACTATAGGCTTTAGAAGTTTATCTCCCACTGGAGAGCCTTCCTGAGGGTGCTAGAAACAGCCTCTGTCTCATGGCTGCTATGACACTACAGGGCTATGTGATCAGGTCACATGGTGCTGGATTCCATTTTGGGATACCTGTGTTTTTCCACTGACTGGCATGGGAACCCAGCTTGGAAACAAATGGTTCCCGCCATGTGCAAAGGTTCTTCACTGACTCCTTGCCCAAAGAGATTCGTAAAAACACCTGAGGAACAAAAATTGTACTAGGGGGAAGTGCTGGACTCAGGCTAAAGGGATTTTTAGCCTGTGAATGAAACACCTGGGGATTCCAACCTGTAAATTACTGAAGCTTGACCCTTAAGAATCTCTGCAGCTTGCTTGAATCATCATTCAGGGTGAGAATTTGCTACTCTTATTCAGTCTTTTCAGTATATTAAGCTTAGTTTGTGTGTTTTGTCTATTTGCAGGTAATCTGCTTTGATCTGTTTGCTATTCCTTATAATAACTTAACATCTATCTTTTGTAGTTAATACATTTTTTGCTTTGTCTAAAACCTGTGTCTGTGGAAATCATAACTTGCAGTGGAAAGCTGTTGCATATCTTTCTCCACATTGAGGGAGGGGGCAAATTTCATAGCTTACGCTGTACAGTTTTCTGTGCAGCACAAGATGGTATAATTTGGGGTTTACACTCCAGAGCGGGGTACATGCTTAGAAACTGGGAGGTGCCCTAGCTATGCCTTTCCATACAGAGGCTGTGTAAAGAACCTGTGTATATGTAACTGCAGCTGGGTGTGTACCTACTTGTATGTGTACTGGTTAAAGTGCAGACTGGTTACAGCAGTACAGTGTAAAGGGAGCCCAGGGGGGCTCAGTGATCCTGCCCTTTCAGTGGGACAAGTCCCTCATCTTCCTGTGCATGGGTAGGAGTGGCAAACAAGCCCCCTTTACCCTCTTTCTCCTCAATGGAAACATTCAGTGTGTTGCCCTATGACAAAGAGCTAGCTGTAGCACAGAGAAGTTTACAGGCACAACTGGAGCCAATTAACCTGTTTCTAGTGGGGATTACTAACCCGTGGTGGTAACTGTTGGGTTAATGAGGTAATTGATTCAGTAACGGGGAGGATATATATTTGGGAGGAACAGAGAGCTCAGAGGTTGAGCAGGGTGGAGAGAGAAGCTGGGTGGAAGGTGGCTTCTCCTGTATATATGTACTATGCTCTGCCCTGTTTGAAAACAGAAGATTAAAGATACATGTGGTGGAAAAGAAATAGACTGTATTTGTTTGTGACTGGGGACCATGAAAGCACACTAGACTTTGTTGCTCACTGGGTAGTTGATGAAGTGCCTGTGACATGGCCCTTCTATCTAAATCCTGGTCCTGTTCTGACACCAGTATCACTCCTCTGCTAATCTTTAGCAGAAGTGAGGGCCTTCTAGTTTAGATTCCTACTGGAGGAGAAATCAGTGACATGGAGTCTGGGTGTATTCTAAATGTAGTTTGCTTTATTTACATGTACCCCCAAGTCCTGGAACAGAGGTGGTCAAACAGCATGCAGGAAATACCTTCTTTCAGGGACCCCAGCCCAACACCAATGCTTCATTCCCATGGAGCAGCTTTGGCTCAAGAATTGTCTGTAATCAGAGTCTGAGGCAGAGATTAAACTCTTTGTCTACTCCCAGCTCCTGTATAACCAGAGACCTGTATAACAAAAACTAACAAGAACACAGCATGTTTTTCAAAGGCTTGACATTTTCTCACATGCAAGAAAAAGTATGTAGAAGATTGTGTAATTGTGCCACCTGCTGATTCCTGCCATAACAACAGGACACACAGTGAGCGTCACTCTTAAAGCATTTTCTCCATTAGGGTGTGGATTACTTGAATATAAAACAACACATCCCTTACATGTCTTATTCCTATATAAGGTAGAATGGGGCCCACTGTTTTTACTCATTTATTAACTGCATAGAGTATTCTGGCAGATGCTTATCTTTGAACTAAATGTGTGAGTAGCATCTCTGAGCCATGGGCCTGGTCTAAGGTAAGTCTTTCCATTGACTTGAATGGTATTTGGCTCAAACCTTGTCTAGGTATGTGGATGGTGCAGTCCTCCTTCCTAGACACTCCTGCAGATGAACGTTGCCTCCTATGGCTCACTCATGCTGCCGGTGCTGCTTTGTGTTCATGTTCTCTGGGCACTCAGTACTGTGGTAATTCACAATGGAATAACTGCACAGATTTCCCTAGCACTGCAGCTATTAACCATCTACATGACAGCTGCTCATTTGAAACCATTTGTAACCCAATGCAAGGTATTTCAAATGCCATCTTTGCTCCTTTCTCACTTCCCTTGTTCTTGTACTAGAGAAATACCCACACCAAAGTCCAAGTCTAACCAACTCAGAATCTGAGGTGGTCAGACTCCAGATCTCTTGATCCTACTTATTTTAAAAAAATCTTATGGGGTAAATAATGCAGGGATAGGAATGTCATTTATTTACATTTGTTGTTTGCAGTGTTGTAGTCGTGTTGGTCCCAGGATTGTTGTCTCATTACAACAATCTGTAACCCACTAACCCTTCTTTGCTCTATGATTGCAGAGTTGTTAAGTGCCCACTTTATCCTGAATGCTCTCTTACAACATGTGTTAACTCCTTATGCTTAAAAATCTGTTCCACTTTGTATTTCCCTGTGACATTATCAGTTCTTTTACCAGACCCGAAGAAGAGTTCTGTGTAGCTTGAAAGCTTGTTTTTCACCAACAGAATTTGGTCCAGTAAAAGGTATTATTTGACCCACCTTGTCTCTCATTTATTTACATTGAAATATACATAAAAAATTGTTCCCCACTGGCTACCTTTTCAATGATTGTAGCTCACCATATACCAGAGCATGTCCACCCTGCAAAAAGAAAGTGTATTCTTAACTTGGGTTAGCTAACTTGGATTAAAGCAGCAGAGAATTCACTGCAACTGGGATTTAACTCTGGTTGGCAGAACTGGTTCAACTCCAGGCTCGCCTATAGGTTTGAAATCCAGCTGCTAACTTGAATTGAAAGACAAACTGCCATGTCTTCACTGCTCTTTCAACCTGAGTTCGCTAATGTGAGGTAGTTAACCTGAGTTAAGAACATCTTTTCTTTGCAGTGTAGAATTTGAATTCCCACTTCCCAGTATACTTTGCTATTGGGGAAGCAGTTGGAAATATTATGAAAGATTTTATGTCATTCATGGCTGTGCAGTGAGTTTTCATGATTAGAGCTGGTTGGAAAATGCTGATTCATCAAAAACAAGACTTTTTGCAGAAACATATTGGTTTTGATTAAATTTTCAGGAGGAAGATTTCTGAGAATGGAGTGTTTTGATCACAGAGAGTACAAGAGTCCAGAATAACCAATAGCCCAGTGGTTAGGGCACTCACCATTACAGAATAAGAACAAACATCGAAACATCGCCCTTTTTTTGCAAAACAGAATTCTTGTTTTCTGGCCATCGTGACTCACTGAGGTAAGTGTAGCGCAACCAGAGTCATGGACTTTCCTATATTTCCCTTTACTAATGCTGGTGCGTTTCTAAATGCAGTCATTTTTCAGAATGTAAGATGTGAATAATAACATGTCAGAGTTTTAAATGGCTTTTGAGCCTTTTTTGGTTTCATTTGGACAGGAATCAGTCTCTGAGAGCAGCCAGCACACATGCACTGAGCATTAGACATTGCAGCTGTGTTTAAACTTTTACTGATTGCAGCACTGTCTAAACTGGATCAAAGAATTGTTGTTTCCTGTCTCCTATTACTTTTATTGTAAACTTTAGAATTTTTTGTGTCGCACTCAGAGGAGGAGAGTGATTCCAATGAAAGTGTCATCCTGAGGAGCATGTACAGAAAGCCTATGTTTAGGGGAGATTGTTGAACCCATGGGTGGCAAGTTTGTAGAAATTTTGTTGGTGCCCAGAACCTGCCCCCCAACTCCGCCTCCACCTGCCTAAGGCTCTGGGCAGGGTTTTGACGGGGAGGTCTGGGGTGCAGGTCCTGGGCTGGGGATTAGGGTTCAGGAGGGGTGCAGGCTTTCAAATGGAGTTTGGGTGCTGGGTGCAGGCTCTGGGCTGGGCCAGGGGTGGGTGTGCCAGGAGGGGTGAGGTGCAGCTTTGGGATGCGAGTTTGTCAGGCTCTGGGCTGGGGGTGGGGGTGTAGAAGGGTGAGGGTCAAGGCTCTGGGAGGGAGTTTGGGTGCTGTGCAGGCTCCCTGGCCTGGGGCAGGGGTGGGGTGAACAGGAGAGGGTGAGGGTGGCAGGCTTGGACTGAGTTTGGATGCAGTTGGCTGGGGTGGGGTGGTGGAAGAGGGAGGTGGTTGCACTCTGGAGGGATTTGCGGATAGGAGGAGTGCAGGGGTGAAGGTTGTGGGCTGAGGACTGATGGTTTCATGATGTGGGGGTGCCTCAGGCTAGGGAGAGAAGGCTTGGGCTGTGGGGCTGAGGTGAGCTGTTCAATGCCTGGCAGAGGGGGCTAGAGCTGGGAAGAGGACATAGTTTGGCAGGGAAATGAGGGTTGGGGCTGAGGAATGAAGGGTTCACTGCAGGGGCGGGCTCAGAGATGAGGCAGAGGATTCGGGTGCGGAGGGATGAGGTTTGGGGCTGAGGATGAGCGGTTCATGCTGCGGAGGGGGGCTCAGAGCTGGGACAGAGGATCAGGGTTCAGGGGAATGAGGGTTGGGGCTGAGGATGAGGGGTTCATGCTGTGGGGGGGGCTAGGGTCTGGGGCAGAGGATCAGGGTGCGGAGGGATGAGGGTTGGGGCTGAGGATGAGGGGTTCATGCTGTGGGGGGGGCTAAGGGCTGGGGCAGAGGATTAGGGTGTGGAGGGGTGAGGGCTGTGGATGGGTTTGAGGGGTTCATGCTGCGGGGGGCTCAGAGCTGGGGCAGAGGATCCGGGTGCGGAGGGATGAGGGTTGAGGCTGAGGATGAGCGGTTCATGCTGCGGGGGGGGGGGGTTAGGATCTGGGGCAGAGGATTAGGGTGCGGGAGGGATGAGAGCTCTGGCTGGGGATGAGGGGTTTGGAGCGTTGGAAGGGCTCAGGGCTAGGGCCGAAGGGCAGGGTAAGGGCAGCCTGCCATGCCATTAGTAGCTGGCAGGCACTAGGACCCTGGGGCAGCAGACAGCAGTTCTGCCAGGAGCCATTCCACTCCGGCAGCACCCAGGGACAGCGGCGGCGGGGGGATGCATAGGGGGCGGGCTGGCAGGCAGAGGCCAGGACCCGCTCCAGGCAGAGACGCGGCAGCGTGGGGGTGACCCGCAGGGGCTGGGCCCTGATCCAGGCAGGGCCAGGGGAGAGACCCAGCTCCCAATATTGCTGGAGCAGGGCACCCGGCCCTGAATATTCCTGGTGCTCGGGCACTGCAAATGTTTATAACCTGCTGCCTATGGTTGAACCAACACATTTTATTGGCATCTACTGATCAATAGGCAGCTTATACTGAGCTGTAGGGCCTATGCTACAGATTCACACATAGTGGGCCTGCTTATCTACTGCTTTGCACCTTCTGTACTCATTTAAAGTTGTGCCGAGTGCATTGTGATTGGGTAGCATTCCACACAGATATAAAGGCTTTGCAAGGCATGGGCACTAGAAAGAAAGATGTCCAGTGACTTCTGCATTATAGTGTATGATGTGAAGGGTTAAGAGCACTCCTTTGTATACTGTTTCATAATGTAACTGGTCATTGCCTTTCATCTAAGATTCTTACGTATAATACATTCGTTTATATCTTATGCTTATACAGGCACTCAGATAAAATGAATTAGGACTTTCTTATAAAGCGTTCATGTCTTCTGAGGATCTAAAAGCACTTAACAATCATTATCTGAACCTCAGAACATTTCTATCAAGTTGGTAAACTGAGACATAAGTTAACTTCTTTGCTTATCTGTTTGTTTAAGTTAACTTGTCCAAAGTTTACAGAATTCAAGTATCAGAACTGAGAAAAGATCCCAGAAGTCTCAGACCAGTACTTGAATCATTAGAAATCATATTCCTTCCTAATAAAGGTCTTGTGAAGCTTTTATGATCTTCCACATAATGTTATTGCTACAGTATAACAAAATGATGGACAATACCATGTTCTTTATTAAGATCCCCTTCAAATTCCACTTGTGACAATTGGATCATTTATTCTATGCTCAATAAAACAGTTTCCTGCATACATACATAATTTCAAACACAGTTCTTAGCCTACTTAGATTTCCATACACATACAGCTATGTGTCAATGTACAGTAATGGCTGAGAATTTAAATGAGAAATAATAATACTTAACACTTTTATATAGTGACTTACAAACATTAGCTAATGAATATTAATCACTGCCCAATGAGAGAAGAAACAAATGTTATCCTTATTTTACAGCTGTGGAAGCAGAAACAGAGAGGTTATGTTACTGGCCCCAAACCACACAAGGAGTGAATGGTGTATAGACGGGAAGGGTAGCCCAGTAGCTAGTGTGATAGCCTGGGTCTTGGAAGGCCCAGGGTGAATTTTCTGCTCTTGCTACAGATTTCCTGAGTGCCTTGGACAAGTTATGTAGGCCCAGATTTTAAAGATCTTTAGGCCTAGCATTGAAGTAATTTAGATGGCTAAGATACTCAGGACTTGCAATGCTGAGGAGAACAACACCTAAATAACTATAAAAAGAGAGTCTTGACCTCTTTGTGCCTCAGTTCTTCATCTGTAAAATGGGATGACAGAGAAGTACTATCTCACCAGAAGGTTGTGAGAATACATTCATAAAAGTTTGTGAGGTGCTCAAATACTGTGGTAACAGAGGCTATATAAGAGCCGAAAGTGTAAGAGCCTAGAATAGAACTCCCAGTCCTGTGCCCATTATGTACTGTTCATGGCTTTTATTCATATGACCAATAGTACAACTGCGTTGATCCTGCTCACATTTTTCTCCATGAACTTGGTGGACAACAAACATAAGTTTATTGAGATGATAATAGGGCTCTGCAGTTATTATGGGCAAAATTCTGCCTTCACTTTCTCTAAGCAACCCCACTAATTCTGCTTTAACATGATAGACTGTAATAGTTTCCAAAGGCTTATGGCAGAAAGTTGTGGGGTCTTTAGTGATGTCAGTGAGGATGTTAAAAAACCCAGAAATATTTTTTTCTTATCATTAGAGATGGCCAAAATGATTCAAGGTTTGGGCAAAGGTTCAAGGAAGTTCTTATTTTACCAGAAACAAACCCAATCCCAAAGAGTTCTTAAGGTTCAAAAAAGGGTAGCATTTTTCCCGTTGTTTTAAAAATAATAATTTTTCCCACTCTGCATAAATTATTCCTCATCTTACTTCTCTGGAAATTCTTCCTCTCACAAACCTGCCATGCTGCCTCTCCTTTTATCTAAGAAGGTAATCAGAGAAGAAAACTTTCTATTTTGATGTAAGGCTAGGGTGTCCTTCAGTATTCTTTCATTTAGAGTTAGTCCGAACTTGTTATAGCCATCCCATGGGAAATTTTGACATTTCAATATTTCCCGTGAAATGAAATTTTCAAGAACAATTTGTTTTCAGTCAGTCAAAAAGTTCTGTTTTGATAAAACTGAAACATTTGAGTCTGATTTTTACTTTTTTATTATATTATGGTTTAAAATATAATATCAAACAAAATAAATTTGTAAACAATAAGCTAAGAAACAAAAAATTGAAAATATTGCATTGCATCTTTCTTGAAACAGTTTAAATTTTTTTAAATGAAATTTTGTCAGAATTGACATATTCCCACAGCATGTTTTACATTTGTCTAAAAAAAAAAAGGCATATTCTGAGGGAAAAGCTTTCCATCAGAAAATTTTGGACCTGCTCTGCTTTCACTGTAATTTAGGGCCACTCTACTTATGCTTTTCATAATATGCATCTTGACTCCCTATGAGTAAATAACATTTGCTACTGCATAAGGGCTTGAGCCTGCAAGCTGTTGAGCACTTACTGAAAAAGGCTGAGTGTCATCAATTGACTTCAGCTGTACTCTAATGTCCAGAGCCCAGCTCTGTAAAGCGCTGAGCACTCATCTCCAGTGTTAGCACAATTCAGCAGCTGCTAACACAATCACTCTGTGCAGCTCCAGACTTATTTTGCAGTGTGGCTGCTCTCACTTGAGCTAGGCTTACTCATGAGAAGTTAACTCATGTAGCTAAGTTAACTCAACAGTGCGGATATCGCCTATATTACGTGATAAAGAATGTACTCATGCATTCCTTAATCATTCAGATCTTCCACTACCATCAGTTTGATTTCAAAGGCAGTCATTGTATGGTTTTCTCCATTATACTTCTGTTTTTAATTTTTTATGAGTATGCCCCATATATGTCTGATCTGTATTCTCGTGTATTAATTACACAGCACCACAGATGTGAATTATTCTTTACAGGCAGATATAAAATACAGGTCTTTGTTCCTGAACAGCTTACATTCTACATTGTCAACTACATTCATTCACCCAAATTGTGCTCTCAGTTACACCTGTGCAACCCCTTGTTGCTGGAGGTTACACAGATGTAAAAGACTAGAAATTGTACCACTCTAGGGAATAGAGGGTTACATTCCATTCCATTCCACCCCACCAAAGTCAGAGCAATCTCCAAAAGGTATAACCTGGCAATCACGTAAACAGCAATTTTTGGATTGGGGCATTTGGAACACCTTATTGACCAAAGGGGGAAAATATTGTGGACACTAAACATCAATTTAAATTGAAAGGGGGGAGGGATAGCTCAGTGGTTTGAGCATTGGCTTGCTAAAGTCAGGGTTGTGAGCTTAATCCTTGAGGGGGCCATTTGGGGATCTGCAGCAAAAATCTGTCTGAGGATTCGTCCTGCCTTTAGCAGGGGGTTGGACTAGATGACTTCCTGAGGTCCCTTCAAACCATGATATTCTAGGATCTTAATGATCCTATAAGACCTTCCATTCACTATAGTCTCATTTGAAAATGTTCCTTTTATTAAAAATGTATTCTTTCAAATGTATGGGTACTGTGGTTAGCTTCATAATACTGACAGTAGCTGTTATAACATGGCTTTACTTAGAGAACTATATTCAGACATCAGACACTTATCTTCATTAGCAATATAAATATTTAAAATGATAGTGTGTCAAATATACTTCAGCCATGAATATATAAATATATCATGAAATGTGATTCAGTCATGAAAAATGTTGTCCATTAGCTGGTAGATATAGGTGTCTACATGGACTTTTGTATTGAGATCAGCTCCCCAAGCTTTCATGCATAATGAATGCAACCAGGGCATGCAATGGGGTGCCGTAATAGATGGATATTAAGAACAGTTTACGCACTGATATGTTGAAAAGTTTTCTTGTAACTTTGCAATAAATAAGGCTCTGCTATCGTGCTAATGAAGAAGCAGACTTTTTCTTTGGGCATTCAGTCGAAATGGACGTTCTCAGAGTGTCCAAAGAATTCTCCATCCGGATGGACTCTGATTTGTTGTATATCCTAGGCAGGCAGCATTTGTAGAGTTCCCTGGATTTCTTTCTGAAATGCTTGCCTACAATGACATATAATACTGGGTTAAGGCAGCTGTTGCTATAAGCACAGTATGTAGCTACCTGGGTCACCAATTCACTGATATCTTTAGTAATGCAGTCAGAAATGATGCCTACCTGAATTAGTATGTCAATGAATGTGGTGATCTGGAAAGGAAGCCAGCAAATGATAAACAGCAAAAGAACAGCAAGGACCAAGATGGTGGCTCTCTTCTCAGTCTGGATTTCTGTGAGTCTTTGTACTTTGTTGTCTCGTAAGGCTTTGATTATTTGAATAGTACAATAGGTAATTACACAGAGTGGGATCAAAAAGCCCGCAGTATTCAGCAAAATGTGTGTTGCAATTGTCCAGTGTGTGGATGGATAATGAAGAATGCAGGCTCTGCCCTTGATTTCTTCCACATAACTGACAGACCTGAACACTAGAACAGGAGAACATATGAGCAATGCAGACACCCAGATGATAAGACTGTTCCATTTGGCACATGTACCTCGCCGCATACGTCCAAGAGACATGGTTTTCACCAGGGCCAGGTAGCGATCGATGCTCACCATCATCAAAAAATAAATGCTAGAATATAAGTTCATGTAAATGATTGCATTGACAGCTTTGCAAAGGAAAGTGCCAAAAGGCCACTTAAACTGATTAGCGATATTAATGGCCCAGAAAGGTAAACCGCAAACTAACATCAAGTCGGCAACTGCCAGATTTGCCAGGTAAATTTCAGCCACTGTGCAGCGACTCTTGTGGAAACACAAAACGCTGAGGACGAAGCCATTCTCTATCACTCCCAGGACAAAAATGACCCAGAGGAACATAGGCTGAAATGTATATAACCAATCCCAGGCATCCAAATTAATACAGGTAGAGCTGCTGCTGTTTTCTGATGTGTTGTGTGAAAAAGACTGATTGATTCCAAGCTTCCAGGTAGTCAAACCACTGGAAATATTTTCTGCTGTGATGGAATCCATTTCTCTGCTGGAAAATAAAATGTGAAATACGATAACTGTTTATACTTCCTAGGATCATGTCGTTTAATAGAATACAGACGGACAATTAATTGTATATAGCATGTGGGTTACTCTTACAGATACTGCATATCTGCAGAGGCTTTGAGACAGTAACCACAGGAGCATCCCAAGTCGACCTCGTTCAAGTGATTGAAAACAGAAGAGATGAAACGGCGGCATATGGGGCGGGGGGGAGCTGTGGTTTGGGATGACTGAGGCTGGGACAAAATGTTTTTATGGATCATTAATTCTATCAATATAAACTAGAGTATTTTTGATACCTTGAGTGGACTGTTGGTTTCCTTCAAGGTTTATCTTTTTGTTGTGTTAAGTGTAGTCTCCTATAGGATAGACCTGTAGTCTCTTTCTCTCTCTTTCTTGATAGTTTTATGATGTGCAGGTGTTGTGCTTGTGGCATCTCACTTGTTATTTTATACCCTTCCTTGAAAAGTGGTGATTTGGTTTCTACAGGACATGATGATCCTTTCCCCTCTTTCTTTGACGGTTTTAAGACTATAGTGATGGAATGAATGTTGTCAGCAGCTAAGCACCACCTTTTCAAAAGCAACCACTTAATGTGCAACTGTGATTTTGGACAGGTAAATTTTTGAGTGCAAAACCTGCATCTGCCAGCAAATTGCGTTGCTTGCTCTCTAATGGCTGGATTCACATGCCTATTTTTTGCATCTATAATACCCTGCCTTATCCACCGAGTGTATGAATGTTACAGCTCCAGCAAGAGAGTCTTGCTTTTAGTCTGGAGGACCCTGTTTCAATTTCTGGTCTGATGGCCAAGATGGTGTCTGTTACATAAATTCGGGCCTGTCCAGGATTTCTGTGGGACAATTTTGATGCCAGGTGACAACCTCTTAGAGAACGTGGCCCTGTATTGGGGAAGCACTTTAGAGGCACTAATGTCAGTTAGGTGCCTAAATTCTGTTGAGTTCAAATGGAAGTTGGGTTTTTAGCTGCCACTCTGGGCCTTTGAAAATCTGCCCTTTGCTTGTTACTATTATATTCATAGATTTCAAGGCTAACAGGGACTATTGTGATCATCTTGTCTGACATCCTGCATAACACAGGCCATAGAACTTCCCCAAAATCTTTTAGCCAAACATCCCATTGAGATTTAAAAATTGTCAGTGATGAATAATCCACCACTACTCTTGATAAATTGTTCCAATAGTCAATTACTCTCACTGTGAAAAATATATGCCTTACTTCCAGTCTGAATCTGTCTAGCTTCCAACATCCAGCCATTGGATCGTGTTATACCTTTCTCTCCTAGACTGAAGAGCCCAGTGTCCAATATTTGTTCCCCACATAGGTTATAGAGTGCAATCAAGTCACCCCTTAGCCTTCTCTTTGTTAAGCTAAATAGAGTGAGCTCCTTGAGTCTATCACTATAAGGCATCTTTTCTAATCCTTTAATCATTCTTGTGGCTCTTATTTGAACCCTCTCCATGTGTTCAACATTCTCTGGAATAGTGGACACCAGAGCTGGATACAATTTTCCAGCAGTGGTTGCACCAGTGCCAAATACAGATGTAAAATAACCTCTTTACTCCTACTAAAGATTCCCCTGTTTATGCAGTCAAGAGCATACTGTGATATTTTTAAACTGTAAATACAGTCTTCCAGGGTATTAGTGTAGCTGTCAAGACTGAGTGACAGGTATGGAACTTGCCTTATGCCAAGTCTTTAAAATTCCATAACTTTTATTATAGTTTTATTGGCAGCTATTTCAAATGTACTTGTAATCAGGGTAGTTGTCTAATACAGCTGGTAACTTGACAGCAAAAGAACAACTTTAGATCTCATTGAAGGGCACTACTGTCTTTTATGCAAATATAAACTATGCTCCGGTTACTACCTTTGCTAGCTGACAGCTGGAAATATACATAAAAACATACTTGCTGGAAGCAGGATTACCACAAAACTGTCATTAATTTATTATTACTGTAGTATCTTAGAAACCCCTCAAGATCAGGATTCTTTTGTGCAAGGTGTTGTAAAGGCAGGTAACAAAGAAGATAGTCTCTGCCCCAGAGAGTTTATAATATAGATGTCAGATAGGGTGGGGCAGGACAGGGGAATGAAACAGACAGAGGGACTGGGAAGATGATGCAATTTTAGAAGAAACAGAGTTTTGCAGACAAGTAGATATCATGGTCATTTAGGTTGACCAGACAGCAAATGTAAAAAATTGGGACAGGGGTGGGGAATAATAGGAGCCTATATAAGAAAAAGCTCCAAGTAGCTGGACTGTCCCTACAAAATCGGGACATCTGGTCACCCTATGCTCATTTGTGTATCCATCCCCCATGAGCAAGATGAAGTTCAGTATCTGTTAAGTTGTATGGTGAGTGCAGCGTTCTCAGCTATCCCAGGATTCATGTTGTCCAAAATATAACACCTCCTCATACTCATATCTAAACTCAGGAGCATATCCCCATCCTCTGACATCATCACTGGCTCTCTGTCCTTGTCAGAACCCATCCAAACAACCTCCCTCATTGTCTTCAAATTCTTGCCTGGTTTTGGCCCCTTGCCTGATTTACTATTATCTGAAGAATTAGCGGCATGTCACAGTGAGTTACACTGTGACCGAAGGTCTTGGGGACGCCTTGATTTTTGGAGCTATTTGGAACAATTAATTTGGATTTACTTACTATAATTTAAAAAGAAACACACTCATACCAGGAGTTTTATGCGTAACATTGTACTTTTGATTGCAGCCTTTCCCCTCGCCCTTAGTTTGTTGCTCATTGTCTTATATTGTAAAAGCTGCTTGGTGCCAGGATCATGTCTTTGTGTGAACTCCCTTTATGCAGTACAGGCA
The DNA here is from genome assembly GCF_003597395.2 of Chelonoidis abingdonii. NCBI lineage: Eukaryota > Metazoa > Chordata > Testudines > Testudinidae > Chelonoidis > Chelonoidis abingdonii. Next base: position 126,878,404 of record NC_133772.1, on the reverse strand, counting down.
TAATGTTAAGGCTCCAGGATCGTGCCATCCACCATTCTAAGCAACATCATCACTGCAAACTCCTCCATACCAGCAAAAGGGATCCCAACAGATTTCTCTCTCCTGCTCTATTCAGCCCCCTCCTGCAAAATGCTGAAGTCACTGAGCAAAAGTCCAGTGTTGGCAGTGGCAATCTCTCACTTAGTTTCATACAACACCAGTATCAGGACACCAGTGCTAATAAGCTAAATATCTGAGAGCTCTGAGGATGTGGTAGGTCCACATAATGTGTTGTAAATAACTTTGCTTTACTCCCTTTTCCGGTAGCACTTACAGATTTATGCCATAAATGTACTCGTCAGATGGGTGGATGACTTCCAGTCAATTGATCATTCCTGAACAGAAGTCCTGCTGGATGCTGCAATTAAACAGAAGCTGCTTATCTTCATGTTAGTAACATAAAAGGTTCTGACTTGGTGAAGAGCATTATAAGAGTCCTTTATTTTGTGCTCTGTGGTTGGACATATGCACATATTTAAAAGCCATTCATTTGCAATTCAAAGAAAGTTCATAAAGGTTGTGACATTGCTTGGCAATTTCTTATTCCTTCTTATAATTATGACTAGCAGAAGAAGAATACCCCACTGCAGAATGTTAATTTTACAGTGAATAGCAGCACACCAAGGAGAGAGTACATGTTTTAGGATATTTCTCCCTTACCTCACCCCTTTGGGATTACATTTTTAGAAGGGAAGCATTTACAAAGACAATTCTGTAAAATAAAGTAAATAGTGGCATTATAGCCTATGCAATGACTGTGATTTTGTTTTCTGTGTACTGGACCCCTCATACTTTAAAAGTCTACTTGAGTTAACTAGCTACTATTTTGTGTTCAGCTGAGATCAATCATAGAATATCAAGGTTGGATGGGACCTTAGGAGGTCATCTAGTCCAACACCCTGCTCAAAGCAGGACCAGTGCCTAGACAGATTTTTGCCCCAAATGGTCCCCTCAAGGACTGAGCTCACAACCCTGGGTTTAGCAGGCCAATTCTCAAATCACTGAGCTATCCCCTCCACCTGTTACAATGGAGATACTATGTGTGAAATTCTCTCCCACCTCAGAACCCTAATCCACAGGCTACTTTGAGGTAGGTTTCTCTCCTGCATGAAATACTGAGAGAGCCAAGCTCAAGTCCTGCCCCATAATATATCAGGTAGAGTGGGGATTTGAACCCAAATCTTCCAGATTTTAACTGAGTGCTTTAGTTACTAGGCCATAGGCACCATTTCCTCCATTGCCTATATTTTGTATAGGTCCTGATCAGGTAGGCATGTTCTTAGGCAGCCTCTAAGCACCTCTACCCAACAGGACCCCCAAGGTGAGATATATGGGGGAACATCTAGCTTGTGAATCCAGCTGCAGCTTAGATATGAGTTAGGTGTCAAGCTGCTCTTAGTGCATGCAAGCTTTGTGCATGTCCAGGGACAGAAATTTAGGCACCATGGGGAATTTAGTAGTGGAAACTTAGGCGCCCAGGGACTTCAGGTACCTCCAGGGCTAGGTAGCAACTGAGTGATGGTTTTGTGAATGCCAGTGGTGCCTAAATGTCAATTATAGGCAACTAATGTGAAAGGTGCCTACCTCCCCCTGTGAATCCAGCATTAGCTGATTCATCCAAAATTCTGCTAGAGATGCCCAGGCAGTCACCAGGTAGCTTTGCTGCAACACGCTTGAAAGGAATGCAGTACGCTTTCCTCAGCCACCAACCAGTTCTGTTAGCCTGTGTGGAGTGGAACAATGAGCCAACCCGCATCCTCAGCCTGGTCCACCACCTTCTGAACTCAATGGAAAGACTGCCATTGACCTCAGTGGGGGTTGCATCAAGCTGCCTCTCCTTCTGTGCCTTCTTTGAGTTACCTAGGCCTGAAGCAACCAGAATCTAGGTTCCCAGTGAGGATTCTGGCCAATCCCTGAATTGAGCCCAAAGATAGAGAAGCATCTTGGATTCTACCTTACCTCTCCCATCTGTGAGCATCCATGCAGCAGTTAGGCAGAATCTGGTGCAATCTTAGATATAAAGCTTTGGAGATGAAAAGCACTTTGTAAGAATAAAATATTGGTATAGATGTGGGAGTAATTTATGAATGAATTCATGAATGCTGCATAAATCAGGATTTTGAGATCAATTTAAGTAATATATTTAAATGCTGCAATATGTTATGCAACATGTTCTCTGTAGTGTAGATGAGCACTCATTTGATTTTACCACTTGTTTATATCATGCATTTACTGAACGATCCATGGTTTATACAGCTGTGGAAATGGTAAGCGTCTTTAAGCCATGGTTTTCAAACATTTGCAGTGACATCACATGACCATTAACTTATTTATCATAAATTACATAACAATAAATAATAGTTACATGTTTACACGCAGGGTGTAAATATTGACCAGGCAGGATACAGAAAGGCTAAAATCCAAGACAGTGCCTTTCCAAGGATGAGTTGGTTTCATTTCTTTGTTTAAACACTGTCCAATGCTAGAAAACCATCACAAGTAAATATAAATGGCTAGGGAACCTCAGCTGAAGTAACCTGGCAAACAGCTCAGGATTTGGCTCAGAGAATCTGATGTTCATCTCGCCTTTGCTGTGCTGCAGATTTTTTGCACAGTTCTCTGTGTAGCTTATCTCTCATAGGCATTAACAGTAATTGCTTTCTTTGCTCTGAAGTCACTCTTCAAATTTCAGACTGAGGAACTACTGGAATTTAATTGTTAAATACAATGCACTATTTCTAGAGAGCTTGAAGTCTCTAGTCTCCTAGGGCATCTTGGATTTTGTAAAATATATGCGTATCCTGAAATGGCTGTTTGCTTACATCGGCTGGAGATTTAGGGCTGAGCTGCGTCACCACAGGCTTCCCTGACTCGAGCAACAGATAGATATTCCTTGCCTTTGATGCCATGTGGTGGGGTGTAAACACCACTGAGGTGAACAAAGGGTTAACAGGAGTCTGAGAGCTCAATTAACCCCCTTTTCTCCAAATGGAGGATGTGTCAGACTTGATTTGTTATCAGACCCAGCTGGGGCAAAGCTAAGCAAAGCTAAGCCTTCTGCATAAAGAAAGGAAGTGAAAGCTATAGGGAAAGCCTAGAAGGGGAATAGGTTGGAGTTTCCTGTCACTCTGTGAAAGGAACTATGGAGAAACTGTAGGAGAGGAGATAGCCCCACTGGTAGGCCCTGTGAAAAGGGCCCCAGGGAAGTAGCCCAGGTAGTTGGTTTTCTGGATCTGGAACAGGGATCTTGGGAGATCCTAGCAGGACTAAAAGTTCAAGTCAGACTTGGTGGAGCTGACTTTAGTTTGGTTTGTTTGGGGTTTTCTGTGCCCTGTTGGGAGATACAGGGAGGAATCCTAGGAGTCTGCTGCTTTGTGAGAAAAAATGGAACTGCAGAGGAGCCCTGGATGGGAATAAGATGCTCTGTTAATAATTAGAGTTGTATGGGACACTGATACCCTGCAAGGAGTAAGACTTTAAGGTGATCTGGCTGTGGGGGCTGAGTCACCAAACAAAGTGGATCACAGAGGGCCAAAGTGGCTGTTGGCAGGGACACCAGATGCGTAGAGCCTACTGTGCCATGCCCCATCATGTGGAGGTGTGTTGGCCAGTAAGTCACTTTTCTACATGCCACCTGTGCAAATATGAATAACTTCCATCCCCCCTCACCTGTAATTAAAGAAGGAAGAGACTGTATTATTAAAGTAAAAATGCCTAGTGCTTGACAATGCTGCCTTGCACTAACTAGGTGTGTCACAGCTAAATTGCTATCATCTCAGACTTGGGTCTATTGAGAACTAATGGTAATTGATAAATAATGTTCTGTGTTTGGATAGAGCCTAACACAATGAGACCCTAATCCATGACTGGGGGATTCCTAAGCACTACTGTACTACACAGAATAAATAAATAGTACAAATGAGAGCGCACCTTCCACTGTGGAAGCTCATAACATTATTTACCTATTTGGAGCCCAGTCCTGCAGTGCAGCTTATGCAGGTGGTCCTCTTTGCCCATGCAGTGAAATCAGTGGGGTTCTAGGACAGCAAGGGAGTCTGCTAACATATAACTCATTGCAAGGTGGAGGCTTTTAAATATACTTTAGGAATATTTTGTTCCATGATTAAAAGAGAACAGTGGCCAAGTGATCTTGTTTGTGTGTAAATTATTGCCTTTCATGACCTTTTAGTATTGAGACCAGTGAAGGAATCACTGACAGCTCTTTAAGACTTTGGTCCAAATTCAGCACTGACATAACTTCACTAGAGATAACAAAGTGTCAACCTGGTCCATTGATTTCTTCCCTTCTGCTTCTCTGCTGTCAAGACCTGAACAGGATGGGCTGTGTCATTGCCAACACCGTAATGTGAGATGCAGTCACAACATCCTGAGCAAACTCAGCTTCTCTGCTCCAACCGTCTCTGTATTTTCAGTCATACAAGATATCTGACTTCTTGTTTGACACCATGGATTAAATTTATGGTGAGCATAAATTGGGCATATACCTCTGAACTAAATGGAATGACTACTACTTGTCAGGGAAGGCATCACTTGACTTAAAATGACTGGAGATGTTAATGTACTGGATTTTGTCAACAGAGTAGTGTTATCTCAGGAATCTACTCATGACTCTGAGTTCTGCATTGCCACAAAATGGTAAAAACACAGCATGGAAATATCTGTAATTAGTTAGCGTCAGGCTCCATTCAGGAAATCTAAGATAAGCTTTCTTGTCTCAGTCCTTATGTGGACAAAACTCCCACTGACTTCTGCAAGATTGTGGTTAATCAATATGTACATCTCCCTCTCACCTAAGCCTTTACCAGCTCTACCACATCCCATCTGCTGGACAATTATCATTGCAGTAGTGCCTCCAAGCCTCTAGTTATGAATCAGGACCGCATTTGCACTGTACAAACATTGAAGAAAAAAATGGTGCCTGCCCAAAGGGTTTGTAATTGAAGTATAAGACAAGAACCAGCAGGTGGATACAGACAGAAGGGAGAGCACAAGTTAAAAATAAGAGAATTCTGGTCAGCATAATAGGCAGTGGTCTCAGCCCACACCAGCAAACTAACTGTTCTCAAATGAGGAAAACAGCTAATCATAGAAATGTAAGGTAGGGCTGCAAGGGACCTCAAAGTCATTAAGTCCAGCTTCCTGTGCTGACGCAGAACCAAGTAAACCCAGACCATCCTGACAGGTGTTTGTCCAACTGTTCTTAAAAACCTCCAATGAGGGGGATTCCACAATCTACTCCAGAGCTCAATTACCCTTATAGTTAGAAAGTTTTTCCTAATATTTTCATCTAAATCTCCCTTGCTGCAGATTAAGCCCCTTACTTGCTGTCCTACCTTCAGCGGACATGAAGAACAATTGATCACCCATCATCTTTATTACAGCCCTTAACATATCTGAAGATTGTGATCAGGACTCCCCCCCTGCCATCTTTTCTCAAGACTAAACATGCCCATTTTTTTAACCTTTCCTCATAAGTCAGGTTTTCTAAACTTTTTATCTTTTTATATTTTTATTACTCTCCTCCAGACTCTGACCAATTTGTCCATATCTGTCCTAAAGTGTGGCCCCCAGAGTTGGACACAGTACTCCAGCTTAGGCCAGTGCCAAGTAGGGAGGGACAATTTAGCTCCCATGTAAATACCAATCCTGTTAATACCCCAGAATCTTAGTCTTTTTTGCAACTGTATCACTGTGATGGTATCCAGAGTCAAGAGGCACCTCCCCACTACCTGCCCTTAATGTGAAGTGGTCTTGTCTGTACCTGCTGCTCAACTCCCTGAAACTAACAATGCAAGCACTAATGTTCAGGCCTCCCCAGATCTTGCTCTCTCAGTGCAAGCTACTGACAGTGACTTTGACCCCCAGAGTCCTCAAGTGCACTCCCTGCAGTGCTCAGACCCTAGCCATGGACACTCATAGAAATTATCAGGTTTGCTATCCCCAAGGGGATCATGTACAAACTAGCTTGTTTGATTCAGTTGAGGATTGACTCCCTCAGAACATCCCAGCACTGAGATATATTCATAGTGAAAACAATCATACATTTATTAAAAACTATGATTTAAGAGCTAGTGAGTAAGGATAATAATAGAAACAGAAATGGTTACATATAGAACAAAGTATAACATACTTCCTAGAATGCAAATTTAATGTTAACAGGCTAAATCCCTGTCTAAAGCAACATTAGATGGGATAAACTATCTCCTACTGGCTGAGATCCCTCTTTTGTGAATGCAAAAAGTGCTGTCCTTTTTCCTTCATTGGTGAAGGAAGCCAAGGTGTCCTTTTGCCTCTCCTTATACCCTCAAAATTCATTGTTGGTCCCCAGAGTCAGGATGACCAGTCCGCCCGCCTGGGGTTTGTTTGCTGGCATGCTGACTTCATGCTGGCTTCACATTCTCATGCTGATTTTGTATGAAAATAGGACTTCCGTTGTTTTGGCTTACAATGTTCAATTTATATGTGAACCAAAGCAAACAGGGAAATATACCTCCCTTTGTCTGGTAAAAAAACGTTTGTCAACCCTGCATTGATTTAGATTTCAAAACATTTTCCTGTGTGTGTGTGTCTTAGATCTCCACAACTTCTTATGTGGTATTTGTACATATATTTGCACAATGCTATCAATGATCAGTGTGATCCGGGCTTTCATTTGAGATCTCACATGGCATGCATCATAGATAAATATTATGAAAGCAGTGTGCTAGGTGCAGTGAGTTTGTCAGGCCTGTTAGAAGTTGATGTGATAGAACAGTGAATCTTTTTCCAGTTGGCACTGAGCAGTTCTTAGGGTCACAATCACATTGATGACTCAAATTCAGTGTGTGATGCATTATAAACTACAGTTATTTTTCACAGTGCTACTACCTAGCCAGTTATTCCCCATGTTGTAGCAGTGCGTTTGATTTTCCTTTCCTAAGTGAAGTACTTTGCATTTGTCTTTACTGAATTTCATCTTGTTGATTTCAGACCAATTCTCCAATTTGTCTAAGCCTCTCTTCCAAAGTGCTTGCAACCATTCCCAGCGTAATGTCATCTGAAAATTTTATAAGCATACTCTCTACTCTATTATTCAAGCTATTAATGAAAATATTGAATAGTACTGGACTTAGAACTGACTCCTGTGGGACCCCAGTAGAAACGCCCTCCCAGTTTGATAGTAAACCATTGATAACTACTCTTTCAGTGTGATCTTTCAACCAGTTGTGCACTCACTCTATAGTAATTTCATCTAAATCATATTTCCCTAGCTTGCTTGTGCAAATGGCATATGGGACTGTGTCAAAAGTCTTACTAAAATCAAGATATATCCCAATTACTACTAACCTCATATTCATTAGGCCAGTAACCCTATCAAAGAAGGAAATTAGGGTGGTTTGGCATGATTTATTCTTGATAAATCCATGCTGGCTATTCTTTATAACCCTATTATTGTCTAGGTGCTTAAGATTGATTGTTTAATCATTTCTTCCAGTATCTTTCCTGGTACCTACATTAGGCTTACTGATCTGTAATTTCTTGGGTTATCTGTGTTCCTCCTTTCAGGATAGGTACTACATTTTCCCTTTTCCAATCCTCTGGGACCTCACCCGTCCTCCATGAGTTCTAAAAGATAATTGCTAATTGTTCTGAGATTGCTTCCTAGTTTAAGTACCCTGGGATGAAGTTGATCAGGTCCTGCCAACTTGAATACATCTAATTTATCTAAATATACTTTAACCTGATCTTTCAGATGTGGTAGCTCTTGTCCCATAAGTTGCTGCCTATCTTTATTACATACCAATAACAATGGTCTGATTGTTGTTTCTCTTACAACAGCTTTACACTTGTGTAACTTTGTTAAGTTCCCTGGCATTTCCCCTAACTTACACCAGTATAAGAAAGAGAAGAACCAGTTGTGGTGTGCCTTATCTCCTCATCTATGTGCCATTCTTCTTCCTACTGTAGTCCATGGCAAAACTCCCGTGGATTTCTCTGAGAGAAGGACTTGGCATTCAATTTTAATATGGAATAGAGCTGCCCACAAGTCTCACTCATACATTTGAATAGGAAGCATTGCTCTCGTCTGATGATAGCCACAACAATTAACCAGGGAGTGGAACCTCCCACCAACTCTGTAAGTTTTCCATCCAGTGTGGTGCATTTCCACAGTTCATAACCATTCACAATGAATTTGGCATAGTTGTTAACATATCATGGTTCAATTATTTAGTCACTTGTGTCTTAATACAGGATGCGTTCTCCCGTAATATTCAATGGGAGTTCAGTGCGTGGTAGGTACCATGTCCAGAGTGAGCCTGTCTGGAGTATACACTGTATCTTACATTTTCACAGATGCTACAAAGGGCCAGACTAATATTCTGTGTATCCCAGATACATGTGGCTAACTTTACAATTCAGATGTTTGCCATGGGCAGCAAAATACTAGGGGCAGGAGGAAAATGTGGTTCGCAGCTGTTAATTTTTCTGTGAATAACTGCAGGCTCCGAAGGGCAGACATTCACCCAGAGCAAAAGCCCTAGAGCTGGTGCTGTAAGTATGTGCTTAGATCTTAGTTACAAGACAAATGTAGGGCAGAGATATCAATACTGATACAAAAACGATATTAATAAAATTATATATATATTTAATAGCAGGTTATTAAACTTGCTTGTGTCTTAACTGAAGCTTACAATATATTTATCATTTCTTTCATACATACAGTGCTTGGATAAAAATATGTCAGATGCAGGTATTTTTGTTTGTTTAATTATATGAAATATTCAAGCTAACCAAAGGAATTTTAGGAGGCTTCTACTTTATGTCCCAAGGACATGCAAATATCTGGGAAGATAAACATGGCTTTACAGACATAAAATGTTTATTGCCTCCAAGTCTTTCTACACTGACCTTGGAATGCAGTTTTATAACTTCTATTTTGCTTTAATATTCTGTACTATTTGCTTTTCTACTATGTAGGGTAGGGATAGAATCCAGAGTGATCTAGATCAGTAGCTCTCAAACTTTTGTACTGGTGACCCCTTTCACACAGCAAGCCTCTGAGTGCGACCCCGCCTTATGCATTAAAAACACTTTTATATATTTAACACCATTATAAAAGCTAAAGGAAAAGCAGAGTTTGGGGTGGAGGTTGACAGCTCGCAATCCCTCATATAATAATCTCACGGCCCCCTGAGGGGTCACAACCCCCAGTTTGAGAATCCCTGACCTAGACAAATTGGAGGATTGGGCCAAAAGAAATCTGATGAGGTTCAACAAGGACAAGTGAAGAGTCCTGCACTTAGGATGGAAGATTCCCATGCATTGCTACAGGCTGGGGACCTACTGGCTAAGGGGCAGTTCTGCAGAAAAGGACCTGGGCATGACAGCGGATGAGAAGCTAGATATGAGTCAACAGTGTGCCCTTGTTACCAAGAAGACTAATGGCATATTGGGCTGCATTAGTAGGAGTATTGCCAGCAGATTGAGGGAAGTGATTATTCCCCTCTGTTTGGTACTGGTGAGGCCACATCTGGAATATTGCATCCAATTTTTGGCCTCCCACTACAGAAAGGATGTGGACAAATGGGACAGAGTCCAGTGGAGGGCAAAGAAAATGATTAGGGGGCTGAAGGACATGACTTACGAGGAGAGGCTGAGGGAACTGGGTTTATTTAGTCTGCAGAACAGAAGAGTGAGGAGGGATTTGATAGACGACTTCAGCTACCTGAAAGGGGATTCCAAAGAGGATGGAGCTAGGCTGTCCTCAGAGGTGGCAGATGACAGAACAAGGAGCAATGATCTCAAATTGCAGTGGGGGAGGTCTAGGTTGGATATTAGTAAAAACTATTTCACTAGGAGGGTGGTGGAGCATTGAAATGGGTTACCTAGGGAGGTGGTGGAACCTCCATCCTTAGAGGTTTAAGGTCCAGCTTGACAAAGCCCTGGCTGGGATGATTTAGTTGGTGTTGGTCCTGCTTTGAGCAGGAGGTTGGACTAGATGACCTCCTGAGATCTCTTTCAACCCTAATCGTCAATGATTCTATGATTCATTATTGTAATTCATGCTTTCATTCATTCATTCAAATATAGAATATTTGATATTTGATAAGTCTGCAATTACAGTTGTAAATATACTGCAAATGGTAGATTGAAACTCTAGAAACCATTTAGTCAGAAAACAAAAAACCAATCAACCAGAGTGTCTTATCAAAGAATAGGACATATCTCCCTTTGTACAAGATACCAGCTTGATACAAAGGTAATCCTTATTTCAAGAAGAAAAACTATGTAAAACATTAATGTTTTAGGAGGAGACCTGATTGTGAAAGGAATGTAGGGTATATTATCAGAGTAATTAATCTAAGTAAACCTGCACAAAGCATTCTAGAAATATCCTAGTTGAAATTAATTTTTTAATTGCTCTTAAAAACTATGTTCAGAAAATATTCTCGGAAAAACATGTGTAGTTAGAAGTGTTTTAAACTTTGTGTTTATTCCTTAAATGTTTAAATGGCAAATACCTTTGTGAAACCCACACTTTCAAATATCTTAGCTAAATGCTATGTAAATGGTAAAATGCTTTATGTTCAAGGTCACCTGATGCTTTAACTGGTTACTAATATGAGATGTCATGTGAGTACAGAAATATTTACATTAATTGAGAAATTAATCATCTGGCAATGCTTAAGCAGCCCTTCACCAAACTTGTGAAGACAAGAAGAACCTCTCCAAAGATTGGTAAAAAGAAAAGACAATATTTCTTTGACCATTTAAGAATTTGAAAAGACTATTTTGAGAGCTGACTTCTGTAGAGGAAACAAGAGTATTTGGATTCATTTGAAACTGAATTTGAACTCCTATTAAACTCTGATGGAACTAACTGGATATCTCAGAAAATCGACTGAATAAAAAGAAAGAGTTAAGTTATCTGATGCTTTCTGCCACAAGAACTAAGGCAATTAAAGAACTGTTATGTCTTGATCAGGCCGACTGCATATTCAGGAGCTGCAGGTGTCACCTAAGCCAACACAGAAGACTTGAAGCCAATGAAAGAGTGACAGCAACTGACTTGGAATCTAAACAGGCCTGAAATAGGAGCATTTTCATAATTTCATGGAAATTGGAAAGAAGAGAGCAATAAAACCCTCTGAAGTGAGCACCTTTCACACACAAGCCTCTGCTACCCTGCTTAGACAGCAAGCACTCCACAACCTTCCAGTCCATCCCTACAAGCAAGCTGCTAGATATACGTAAGAAAACAGGGAAGACTCAGGAGGAAACAAATCCAAGAAAAATCTCCCCAAAACTTCAATATGGGTTGGGGAAAGAAAGTTAACTAAGACACTGACAAGGGATTACATTGAAATTTGTATAATTCTATTGGGCTATTGAAATGTGGTTGTAACTTAAAATATTAAGTTTCTCCTGATAATCACGAAGTGGTTAGACCATGTATTCCTGAAGACTAGACAGGGGCTAAACATTGCTAAACAGAGAAATAGTGGGATTTAATTGGATTTAAGATTCTTAATATTGGTTAATTGACCTATCTCAAAACAGCTCCTTAAATGGCTTCTTCTAAAATATTTTTTTTTATTTCATAGGATGTACTTAAGATTGCTTAGTTTACCCAACTATAAACTGGCTGGTTATTTATTAATAACTAACAGATCTACCTGCCCTGAAATAAATTATTTTTCCCTTCTATCAACTTTCTTAATGACCTAAGGATATACTAAATAATGGATTCATAATAATTTCAGGAAACAGTATACTTTGGTTTAATTTACCAGGAGAGGCAGTTCACTCTCAAGTGTGTAATTTCTGTTAAAGGCTCTTCACAGAGAGACACATAGAAGAGATTGTAATGGAGGTAACCAGTTTATCATTTGTGTTTTGTTTAATATTTTCTTTTCCTTTCTTTAATGACTGTGATGATTTTGCTTGGTCTTAATCCTGGTGTCTTTAAGGTATGTAAAAGAACCCCTGTGACTAAATTAGTGGAGTCACAATTCCTGAAATAGTCTTATGAATAGCCTGTATCAATCCATCTTTTGATATGCTTATGGCAGATTTGTCAGTAAGAGGAGCAATTAGTAAAAGCTAGCATACCATTCTTGTTTCTCAACACACCTCTCTCCCTGAAACTGTTTTCCTAATCAACCTTCTGCTTTTATCAGTCTCACAGCGTGTATGCAGACAGCATATTTTCATTGTGATTGTGTATTTCACATACAAAATGACCTCAGTTTGTGGGTTCATCTCCTTGAATCTCTTATGTTACATGAGCCTAGCTAATATAGTCAAATATCCCCCTGAGAATACTTATTAATTTCGAAGACTTGCTCCTTTATGTAAACATTAAAGCTGCAGCAAATATGTTTACTGAGGGGCCATCTGAGCTGTGGAAAGAAGAAAATATATACCTGACAGAAATACTGTGATTAGAGTGAAAGGTAAAAAGAAACCTAGTTAAAAGCTGCTTTAAGTAAGGGTGCTCATCCTGCAATATTATGCACAGAAAAGTCTGTCTTCCACTGGTTTTATTTGTACATAGATTCCACTGTTATGCTGGCACGCCAGAGGCCAGCTTTTGCCCACTCTGCAGGCATTAGCTAAGACCTGACCACCTCATAAATGGAGACAAGACCAGGTCACCTGTTTGTTAGTTTTGCTTAATATACTGTAGGTATTTAGTCTTATAAAATATTTTTAGTGTTTAGACTCTATGAAATGCTGGTATGTTGCTACATGCATTAATATCTATATCCCATGTTATAAGGTAATATTTAAGTGTGTGCTTTGTAAATGTAGAAGTGTTTGCTCTGGTTAGAAGCATTACCGAGTGTGAAATACTAGTTTGCCACAGGAGATGTCCTCTCCTGACCAACAAAAGAAGGCCATAGACACCAGAAGAACCATTGGGGAACATCAGAGGACAAAACACTTTGTTGATTGCTCCCCCCCTCACCATGAAGAGGAAATGTGCACATGAACTCGTCCCATTATCCTGAACTCTGGGGGTAGGCAATTGAGAAGAAATTGCATCTTTTTGGCTGCTGGAACTTTCAAGGGCCAGAGATTCCCAGGGGCTGCCTCCTGGTCTGCCGTGAAGATCACTACAACTCTGTCATTCTTAGGATTCAGATGGTAACTCATTTGTATGTACGTGCTTGCTTGCTTTAAACTGTAAATAATTCTCTTATTACTTTTTTCTAGTTAATTAACCTTTAGATTATTACAGGATTGGCTACAGGAAGTGTCTTTGGTATGAAATCTAGGGTACTAACTGACCTTGGGTAAGTGACTGATCTCTTGGGACTGGAAGCAACCTGAAAATGGTGTGATTGTTGGTGTAAGTGACAATTTATCACTAAGTCCAATTTTGTCTGGGTGACAAGGTAGACTGGAGAGACTAACGGGACTATCTGTGATGCCAAGGTAAGGCTGTTCTAGTGATCCAGGAGTTCACATTTGTTACTGGTTTGTTGAAAGCTAATTATAGAGAGCCTTGCAGGTGCGCAGCCACAGGGGTCTGGAGAGGAGCGAGGTGTAGGGTGAGATGGAGAATAGGGGGTGGGTGGGGAGCTTGGGGCATGCAGGGCTGCCATGCGGAGAGAGACCTCTTCCCTAACCCCGAGGCTGCCGTGGTGGGGAGAGGTGCCTCTCCCCTGGTCCCAGCCCCGGAGCTACTGCAGCAGGGAGAGGCACGTTTCCCCCAGCTCTGGCCCAAGTCCCGGAGCTGCTGTGGCTGGGAGAACTGCCTTTCCCCTGGCCCCAGCGCCAGAGTCTTTTGGAAACAATTTGAAAAATAGGAGTTTACGCCTAACAGTCCCAATGAAGAACATTTAACATCTCCTACCTATGTGTAAGTTGCTCTGATTTTGAAAGTCTTTAAGGATTACAAAGGAAACCTTTCTGTTGCATATTAAGATATTGTTCGCTGTTAAGTTAAGAATACATCAGAATTTAAAAAGTCATAATGTGTCATAGGTCTAGTAGCGCAACCAATCAAAAGCACCAAAGCAGAAATAAAGGAAAAGCAAATGAAAAATCTTTCCCTATTTCTGTTCCCTTTATAGGAAAACAATGCACCTCAAGAAATAAAGAAAACATACGATGATAATACACTTTGAAAACTAAATTTTAAGAGCTCCCACAGCATGTGATCTGATGGCACAGTGTGAAATTACAGCTGTCATATCGCATCTGTAGGTAAGTGCATTGAGCTCATTTATTTTTGGAAAATATAAAAAACAATTACGTCTATTGTTTTTAAAGTTGTGTGGTAATCTAGCCGTCCAGTCCCAGACCTGAACTTTAGCGTCCACAATCTGGTCCTGTCCCAAACCTGGACTTTTGCGTCCAAAAGTCTGGGGGCTTACCTGAAACTCCCCCAAGGCCACGACCACTTGGTATTTGGGCTGCCACCAGGTCATGTAGGCTAATTCACTAGGGGCCTACCTCCCCCTTCCTCTCTCTGGTGTCCCCAGACCCTCCGGGTGGACCTAGGTCCAATTCCAATCCCTTGAGTCAAAAGCAGGGGGAAAAAATCCCTTCTCGCCTCCTTCCCCCCTGCACAGAAACCGGTGTTCTCACTTCCAAGCGATAAGCGTCCTAACCCCAGGACCATTGAATCAAAGAGCCACACGACTGCTTGCCTCCCCCGTGTCTGCGCTCGTGCAGTAACAGAAAAAAACTCAAACCACAGAGAACAGAGAGAATTCTTCGTCCTTTCCCCGTATCCCTCTTTCCCTGGACCCAAAAGCGAAAAAGCCCACGCCTGGCTTTTCCCTTGCCTCCCTAGGAAAGAACGTTCGGAAGTTCAAAAGAAACTTTGAATAGAAAAAAAGAAAGAAAAATAAAACAATCATCCTTGCAATTAAAAATCAAACAGCTCTTGCTTAAAAAAATATAAAGAAACAGTCTGATTAAAGATGCCGCCAATTAAACGCACACACACAATTAACAACCAGGTAAATACACCCCACAAGACCATCATAGCTGAATTACTTTGCGGTTCCTGGGTACTTACAGATGTTTAGAAGAAGTATTAGGAGAGAATTAGAAGAAGACTTGTTTCCTCATAGCTAAGAAAACAAAAAAAAGACACCGAGTATACAAATTCCCGCCCCTGACTTTAAACAATCCAGTTCTCTGATTGGTCCCCTGGTCAGGTGTTTGGTTACCCTTTCCAGGTAAAAGAAACTTAACCCTTACCTTACCTATCTAGTTAGCTCATTTATTTTTGGAAAATATAAAAAACAATTACGTCTATTGTTTTTAAAGTTGTCTTGGTAGTAACGAATCCAGTGGAAAAAACAAGTTGCTAAATATATTCAGTTCTGATGCTGTTCCTTTCAATTACCTAAAGGAAATGTGGAACAGATGCAAAACACATCCTGCTGCAACAAAGTAGTAGGAAAAATTATTAGATAAAGGGGAAATCTAGAAAAGTCTTGCCTTTAATTATTTTCAACATAATGCCTTTGTTACAATACCTCAGGTGACCAAGGGATAAAAACTATGGTGTCTGATCCTGTGGTTACCTGGTTTTTTTCAGAACCAAAAGCAATGGTAACTTAACTGCTTCTCTCCAGGCAGTATCAGGAATACATCAGTGGGAACACAGTGCTTCCGTCTGAGAAATGATTGATACAAAAAAGCATGCTCTTATCTAAAACTACTATTAGATATTAAGTGCACACACACACACAATAGGTTTAGGACATCCTGGACTTGAGTGGTGGGTATAATAGGCAAGGGGAGGCGTTGCCTCACTTAGCAAGCCGTACCTGCTGCCCGACACCTGGGCCATGGTGCCCCTACCCATTGGCACTGACTTCTGCTCCCACTGGTGGGTGCTTGACCCCGCCTATGCCCCCAGCCTTCCCCGACTCCACCCCTTCCATGAGACCCCTCCTCGTCCCACCCTGTCTCGCCCCCATTCTAACCCCTTCCCCAAAGTCCCTGCCCCAACTCTGCCCCCTCCCTGCCCCTATTTACTCTCCCACCCCAAATCCCGGCCCTGGCTCTGCCTCCTCCCCTGAGTGTGCCATGTTCCTTCTCCTCCCCCTCCCTGCTGTTTGGCAGCAGCCTGGTGGGAAGCTCTGGGAGGTAGGTGGAGGAACAGGGACATGGTGCACTTGGGCGAGGAGGTGGAGGAGGAGGCGGGGCAGGGGGAGGGGAGCTTGGCTGCTACTAATTTTTCCCTGTGGGTGCTCCAGCCCATCGGAGTCAGCGCCTATGTCCCCACCTGCCTCTTACCCTTCCTGCTCTGACCCTTCCTGGAGGCTCCCATGGCCTGCTGCTGCTGCCTGATGTGAGCCTTCCTCCTCTCCTCCACTACATCCTCCTCCCCCTTTGGAGGTGCTACCAGAGGGTCCCTCCTACTCACCTTCCATGCCTGCACGGTGCGGTGCGGGGTGTGTGACAGAGGATGGGAGCAGCAGGCGAGGGAGTGGAGGGGATCCCTGAGTAACTTTACACAGACCAGAGACCTAGTAGCAGATCACTAAAACTGTAATGAAGTCATCTAACAGGCATTTTCCAATGTCCAGGAAGCCTTTGGTGACATTCAGCTGTAGGAAAATGTGTTCTTGGAGTTAAAAACAGTTTCCAAATGACCCGTCAGTTCTTCTTTGTACCAAGGGCTCAAAGAGGAGCTGACATAGCCAGTGAATTTATTTCTTGATCTAGTCATTTTATTCAAACCCAATTTAAGTAAGTGAGTCTGGCAAGGAATTGTGTGTAAGAAACGTCATTAAACTACTGCCCTAATGCAGGCTGTCAATGACACTTTTCAAAAGGAGAGATTAGGCTTCAGTTTGGTGTAGGTAGCCTGACTTTTCATCTCTTTATACGGTATACACCGAACTCCCTGCCATGCAGAGGAGAATCCGTCTGGCAATTGATCTATAGCTCTTCAGTTCCTGCAGTGGAATTTTATTGGTGCTTTAAAGGTGAACAGGGGGTAGGGTCTCTTGGGGGGCAGCAGGGAGCAGCAGAGTGAGGAAGGGAACGGTGAACCAGCTGCATGGCAGGTGGTGGGGTCTTGTGGTGGGAGGGGGAGTCTGGCAGGAGGATGAGGAGGTGAGCAACAGATGGGCAAGCGGCAGGTGGGCAAGGGAGGAGATGAGCAGAGGGGGGACCTGATGGGGGGATGAAGTGGTGAGCACTGAGTCACTGGTGGGGAGAGGTGGAGTCTGGGGCAGAGCAGGGATGGAGAGTGGGGCTGTGATGGAAGAGGCAGGACAAGGAGCTAGCCTCCCCCAGAGGAAGTTTCACCTATGATCCCAGATATAGTTACCCACAGTCTGAGATGGTTTCGAGTGATCACAAGCTGGGCTTCCAGGGGTCCTCCTTCTGTCCCAGCTGATGGGGAGTTTAGATGTCAGCTCCTGGCCTGCAGAAAAGCTCCCTCGGATTTTTCTGAAATACTTACTTTTACCTAATCTTTCATAGCAAACTAACAAAACACATAACCTAAAGTGACTCGTAGTGGTCAGTATAATAACCTCTACTGGGTCACCAGTTCTCCTAATTTCAACAAACTACTCATTATCTCAAAACATTTCTAGTATTTCTAGCCATAACAACAATATGTCAGGGTACTCTTCCATAACGATCTTCAGTCTCTCTTCCATAACGATCTATCCCATCCTCCCATTCTGATTAACAAACTGCAAATATGCAGCTGTCTGACCTTGTCTCACAAAGACCTAAGATTTAGTCCTAGCTATGGGATGTTAAGTTTTCAGCTGGCAGTGGCTGAACGTACAAAATGTCTGACTGCAGTACTGTCCATTACATCATTTACCAGCATACTAGGGGAAGTCAGCCTTGGTCTCTATGTGCTTGACGCCAGGTCAGAAATAGCAGTCTGCAGCAGGGAGTACTATACCAATTGTAAATAGTCTTTTTAAAAGTCCCAATAAAACAAATGGGGCCCAGAGACTAACCTTTAGCCTCTCCTCCCATCTATTAGCTGCTTTGATGTTTGCCACTTTTATTCATGGTGAATAAACATCATTACCCTTTGTTATTGCATCTCATAACCTAGCTTCCTTGCCAGGGTGGTTTCTCTCTTATGGTTTTTTGGGAGGCGGGGAGAAGGGGGGAATCTTACTCACTTAAACTGTAGCTTGAAATATCTATTGCTCAATCTGTCCCTATGGGTGGATGCAGTGTGGATACAGAGCCCTTAGAGAGACCCAGTTCACCACTGTCCTAGGGTTACCTTGCAGCAGCTAACCTGGTGCAGAATGGCTACAGGGCATGTGGAACTCCCCACTCCAAGGAATACTCTTGGTGAAAAGGCTTCTACCCTGGATCCAGAACTGTCTCCACCAGCTCTGCAGTATGTTGGTAGCAGGCACAGGCATAGGGGGTGTTTGGAGATGAAGGCAAAAAGGAGGCTACTCGGCTGCTGGAGAGGCAATTCTGCTCCATTGTAATAGCCTGAGTAGGAGAAACAAGCTGCTTCCCTCTGTCCCTAAATCTGCTTCATCACAGGGATGGATCAATCCCGCTATGTTTGTAAGTGGCTGTATTATGTTGCCCATACTACTCCTAGATACACATTCTTTATGTGCCCTTGCGATGGATACCTATGGTGTTGATCTGTAAGACTTTTGATTTAGTCATGGAGGTCCGTGACTTCCAAAGACCTCCTTGACTTCAGTCAGTACTGGCTGGGAGCTGCAGGGATCCTGGTCAGTGGAGCAGCTAAGCTAAGGCAGGCTGCCTGCCTGTCCTGGCTCTGTGCTGCGACCCAGAAGCGGCGAGCAGGTCTGTCTCCTGAGGTGGGGAGGCAGGAGGCTCTGCGGTGTGTGCTGCTCTCGCTCGCAGGCACTGTGCCCCCAGCTCCCATTGGCTAGGAACCGGCCAGTGGGAGTGCGGAGCTGGTGCTCAGGCAGCGCGCAGAGCCCCGTGCCCCCCACCCACCTAGGAGCCGGATCTGCTGGCTGCTTCTGGGACAGAATGAGGAGGCGAGCAGCAGAAGGGCAAGTGGCAAGTGGGCGAGGGAGGAGGTGAGTGGACGGGGGACCTGATGAGGGGATGAAGAGGTGAGCAGCAAGTCAGCGGTGGGCAGAGGTGGAGCCCGGGGCAGAGGGTCTCCTCCAACCCTAATATTCTATTCTATGATTCTAAGTGTACTGTGCCTAAGGAAAATTTTACACTGGGCTTCAGGTTGACTGGCCCCCTTCTCCCCACAGACACAGGCAGAGGTTATGGTGTGAAAAATGGAGAAGTTATTTGCAGACCACTGGTTTCCTGTCCCTACATCCAGAAGATCACAAACACAAGGGAAGGGAAGCTGAGGCTGTGCGGGAGGGGGCAGCCTGGGGGGAATAGGCAGGCAAATCCTGCTTAGTGTTAAGGGTGAAAACTATGTGAAATATGACCATTTGAGATAAGGTTTTGGGATGGGTGAGCTAAAACCAAAGTTTGCATCAACCCCTCCATGAACTGAAGTCACAATTTTGTGCGTCCTTAGCTGAAAGGCATGACACAAAGTAAGGTAATTATTATGTACTTCATAAGTAGCTAGAAAACCTTATTATGTCTCAGTCACGTGCCTTTTCCCCCAAGGATGTGTGCTCTATGTTTGGCTCATTGCTGAGAGAGATGGTCAACCGTTAATATAATGTTTTTCTTTCCAGTAGCTGGCTCACTGCCTAGCTTCACAGTGTCTTTATAATCACATTGTTCTGCTAACCGTGTTGTGTGGGAAGCAGAAGTCAGTGCGCATTTGCACGCCTCTTACAGAACAGCATGGGATGGTAGCAAAACACTTCTTGAAGAAAAGAATTAAAAAGAGTCTTAGCATCAGGATGCTCTGTATAGACTTCCTCTTCTTCACATGTGACAAGTGTTTGCCTGGGAAGTCCCAGCCAGACCTGTAACTAGGCATTTGTGTGCCTGGGACGAGCAAGCATATTTGTGTCCCCTACCAGAGGCCATATGCCCCCCCACATTTTTGGGTCGCATCCCCCCAGCCCAGACAGGTTAGGTGGCTAGGTGGCCCGCTGAGGTGAATTTGCACTTGCAATTCCTGCATTACTTCCTCTGGCTACATTACAGTCACTAGTATTTTACTCATCATTACATATAAGTCACCAAAAGAGCCCTGCATGAGTCATTATTTAGTGCTCCTCATTCCTTCCCTCCTCAATAAAAATATGTGCCTCTACTCCCTAGTTTATGGTTTCAGAGTAGCAGCTGTGTTAGTCTGTATCTGTAAAAAGAACAGGAGTACTTGTGGCACCTCAGAGACTACAAATGTATCTGAGCATTTATTTGCCCTTATCAGTTATCTAACCCCGTGCAGCAGTTAGTGCGGAAAGTACCAAATGACATGTCATGCTCACACTTGAGCTTCACTGGAGGGAAAGCAAAAACCAAAGGAAAGGACAGAAAAATGAAAATCAGTGTTTGAAAGTTCTCGAGACATTCACCTTCTCAAAGCAGCTGCAACAAGTGGTATTTCATTATTCTCCATGCTGGGGCAGAGGCTTTATATAGCAGTTCAGCTACATACAGAACTCCACTTAAAACTCATCAATAAGCATATTGGTGATGCCTTCTTTTGGCTCTCCCTTCTGTTAGACTGCACATAAAATACACGGTAACTCTTACTGCAATTTAGCTCCTCTCTGGTAGCAGCTGAAATGAAGCTCTTTTCCCTGGGTGGGAACTTTACTGCTCTCCTGACTAGGCAGAGTGTGATGGTCTAATGACCAAACAACTTTTGCCGGTGTCTCTTTCTCTGCACATTGACTGTTTCATGGAGCGATCTGACTTTCGGATGAACTGACTGTAAGCACTTTGCTAGTGGTACCACGTTGACACTGTGCCAGTCCCTAATAGAAGAGGCTGGAATTCATGTCATCCCTTGCCTGCCATCACTACAGCCAGATATAGGCGCCATTGAGGGTGGCTGCAACAATGCTGCACACTTTTACATATCACTAATTGTCATAAACAAACAGTTAAGGGTTAATTCCTCTTTTACCTATAAAGGATTAAGAAGTTCACATAGCCTAGCTGACACCTGACCAGAGGAACCAATGGGGGGACAAGATGTTTTCAAAGAGGGAGGAGGGAAATCAGTCTTTTGTCTGTTCAAAAAAGTTTGTGCCAGAGTGAAGGATCCAGGAATCAGCCATCTAACATTTCTAAAAGTAATAAGTGTTTAGAGAAGGAATGTATTAGATTATATTTATTTTCTTTTGTAACTTGATTTTGCATAAGAGGGAGAATCAAATTGGGTTTCTTTGTGTAACTTTAAGGTTTTTGCCCAGAGGGACATCCTCTGTGTTTTGAATATGTCGTCTGTGAAAGTAGCTTGCATGCTAATCTCACAGAGCTATTCTTTTCACCCTTTTTCTCTAATTAAAAAATCTTCTTTTAAGAACCTGATTGATTTTTCCTTGTTTTAAGATCCAAGGGGTTTTTTTTTTTTTTTGATCTGAGCTCACCGGGAATTGGTGGGAGGTGAATCAGTCTCAGTCCTGCCAGGAAAAGGGGGCTAAAGACTGGGGAAATATTTGGGGGGAAGACAGAGTTTCCAAATGACTCTCCCATAAACATTTGTTTAAACCATTTGGTGGTGGCAGTTACAAGATCTAAGCTGATAAATAAGCTTAGGGGTTATCTCATGCAGGTCCCCACATCTGTACCCTAAAGTTCAGAGTGGGGGAGACACCTTGACACTAATATATTTTCACCTATGACTTGTGCACAGCTGCATTCCTCAAGGGAAATCTGCTTGTCATTATTAGCTAAGGCAGGCTAGTGTCTAAAAGCTATAAGACCTCATCTACACTACAGAGTTTTGTCAATGCAAGTTATGCTGATGTACAACCACTTCTGTAATTAAACCTCTGTTGCATGTCCACACTATGCTCTTTGTGTCGGTGGAACGCATCCACAATAGCAGCTCTTGCATCAACACAGAGAGTAGGGCACTGTGGGTAGCAACTGTCTGCAGGGCGCTTTGGGGAAGGTTTGCAATGCCTCATGGAGGCAGGTACAGCATCACATGATGCAGGTTTCTCAATCTCATCATTCTATGGGCATCCAAATAGATGAAATGTGTGTTGCTGTAGTGTGCTGAGCTTGGCGTTGTTGGTTTGCACCTTGCTATGAACCTTGTAATGCTTGCTGGATATGTGCCTGAAAAGTAACATTTTTTAAAGCAGCACTCAGTAATATGACCAAACTGACATTGCTGAACACTAACAAAAGAAGCCCACAGAAGTGTGTGTGTGAGAGAGATGGAGAGAGTGTGTTGGGGGAGAGTGAGTTCAGACACCAGCTGGAAGCAACCAATCCTGTGGCAACAGCTTTTGCAAACACTGTTCCTGTCTCCCTGTTCCCATACCCCAGCTCTGCAGAGACCAGTACACTGGTGGGGGGAGGGGAACACCCCAACATCAGCCCCCAGCTCTGCACAGCACAGCACGTGTGTGCTCTTTCCCCCCTTCTCCACAATAGCCTGTCCTGCCTGCCTACTGCTGTGGTCCAAGTGCCGGGGAGAGCAGGATTCCACGTTAATGATTTGATTCTGTTTCCCTCTGAGTTCTACAACAGGCTCCTCTCCCCACTGACCAAATAGAGCCACCCTCTCCCCTGTAGTCCAGGAGTGTATTTCCTGCTGGGAGCTGGCATGCTCAGCTGAGTAGTAGCTATGTGAGCTCTCCACGCTGAGCAGTTTCTAAGCTTTCTGGGGCTTTGAAAGTGGAGGGGTGCATGCCTGTATAGCTGGATGCAGGGCAACAGATTTCAAAACAGTGAGCAAAGCAGGCATGGTGGGCATTGTCAGATATCTCCTACAGGCCAGTTATGGTGATGTAATGAACACAATGTCTACACTGATGCTTTGTCGGTCTAACTTTGCTGCAAAAAGCTCAGCACCTCTCGTTGAGGTGGTTTTTTCTCCTCAGGAAAGCAGGAGAGTTTTGTCAGCTGGAGGAGCAGTGTAATGTGTACACCTCCACTGCTTTGTTGACACAAGCTGCCTTTTGCCAACAAAACTGTGTAGTGTAGACAAGGTCTAAGTATCTAAGAATGGCTGCATGATGTGCCTGGAATCTCATCATCTCTTCCCTCAGAGTCACAGCCTTCATCAGTTCTCATCACATATGCAGCTGATTTCTTTAATCCCCACTGATCCCGGGACTGGTCCAGTCCCTGGTGCAAGTTAGAGCAGTCTGATGGCTGTTATAACTTATGTTCAGATGGCTACAACCCCAGCCATCCATGCCAGGGTGCAGAGATAATCCAGCCAAAGCCCTTTTCCCCCCACTAAGACCCACGCTGGCAACTCTATGGAGCCTGAAGATTCCACCCAGGCACAAGGAATCCTCAGGGGCATCGCTGCTAGAGTCAAGGCCAGAAACTGGCCCTCTCTGTAAAATAATAATTACATTTTATTAAAGTTAATGTTTAAAATTAAATATACACAAGTTAAGAGGGAAGGTACCGTACATCTGGGGTCCAGCTTGAGTTATGAGGAATTACAGGTATCGGTTACGAGGATGAAGAGATACATACATGTCACATAACCAGCACAGACCCAGATTGGGGTGCGGGAGTTTTTAGAGCGTGACTGGATAAGTGGGCTCTGGTACGCCACCCATGGAATGTATTAAGAGTCCAAGTCAGTATCGCACTCCTACACTGCCTTCCTTCCGAGGATATATGGCCTCGGTTTACTTGGTCCTTCTTCATTGCAGGGAGCTGGACTTCTCATGGTCCCTTCTAGCTCAACATTTCTGTGATTCTCTGACAACTCATTCACTGTGTGATCCAGCACCTTTTAATAGTGTATAATAATAAGACAATAGTTTAAGCTAGAAAATGAGGGTGAGGGTGAATATACTATTGTCAGTTGAAACTACAATGGCAATTTCAGGCTGCCAGAACTTAATTAGCCAAGACAGAATTTGTCCTGTACAGTACACTTAATATTGCTAGCTTAGGCTATGGCTACACTTGTAGATGTAGAGCGCTGGGAGACCGTAGCAGGGAAAGCGCCGCCATGTGTTTACACTGTCAGCTGTAAGCACAGTGACGTGGCCACATTATCAGCTCTGGCAACGCCACGGAGAAAAGTGCATTGTGGTCAGGGCCATTGTGGTCAGCTGCTTGGGGCGACCAACAGTGAAGGATGGAACGTCTAGGTCTTCGGCAGCAATTTGGCGGCGGGTCCCTCAGTCCCTGTCAGAGTGAAGGACCAGCCACCGAATTGCTGCCGAAGACTGAAGCAGCGGTGGTAGAGTTGCAGATCGCGATCATGGCTTTTTTTTTCTTTTTTCTTTTTGCTGCTTGGGGTGGCCAAAACCCTGGAGGCAGCCCTGATTGTGGTAGCTATCCCACTGTGCAAGTGGCTGCAGCATGCTTTTCAAATGTGGGGGTGGAGTGTGACAGAGAGTGTGTTGTGTGTGTGAGGGGGGAGAGACAGTGTATTTAGGGGGGCAGAGAATGTGTCAGTAAACTGTCTTGTAAGTTCAGACAGCAGCAATCCCCCTCCCCCGACCTCTCTCTCACACACCCGCCTTTGCAGAAGCAGCATTCCACAGAATTTGTTTTGTCCTGCAGCAGAAAAGCATGCCGGCTGTCAGAAACAGAGCTTTGAAAGGGGATATCTGCATGTCTGCAGCTGAGTTCAAAAAAATGACCAGAGTGGCCACTTGACTTCAAGAGATTATGGGACATTTCCAGAGGTCACTCACAGCGCAGTAATGCAACATGTCGTCCACACTGACATCCCGGCATTTAAGCCAGGGCACAGCAAGCTATATGCTTCTTATGGAGGTGGATTACCGGAGCACTCTAACCACAGAGTCCAGGCTCTTTAAGTGCCTTGCCAGTGTGAACACCTCAAGAGTTAGATGCCTGGGGCTGATTTAATGAGCTCTAACTTGCAAGTGTAGCCAAGCCCTTAGTAAAATGTACCAGGGGTTTCTTAATGATCAGAGGTTACTTGCTGAATGTTTAATCTACAGGACCCGCTAACTTCATGCCAGGGAGTCAGAATCTACTAAATCACCTTACACACTGAAACACATTCTCCAGTTCCTGAGAAGTCTCTCTTTTCTTTGGACAACTCCCATCAACCAGGCTCAACCCTGCGTGGTTTGCAAGATATTGTATAATGTAGGTACAAGGTATTTACTGCATGAATATCAGGTAGATTTTTATTCAGTGGTCTGTTTTTCAATCTTTCATTTCATACCCTCTTTGCAGATAATTCAAATTTAGAGCATGGCAGAGCAGACACTGGGGTAAAATCCCTTTTCAAGGAGAGTGTAGCCTTGTACCGAACTGTTTCTGACATCTTGAACTATGAACTGCAAAAACCCATTTTTCTTCATGCTCCCCAGGTTGAACACATCCTGTTGTGCTATCCTCTGGACCCCACTGATTAACGCAACTGGACTTGATGCCCCAGCCTTTGTGAAAGAGGACACAGTGTTCAGAAAATATGGTTAAAAATACCAGAGTGTATACTTTTTGGAAAGTTTTCTGCTGCAGAAGGGAAAGATGTGGGTGTATTTGAAGTTTTGAGAGTAATTACAGTGGTCTAAAAGGTTTGCAAAGATATTGGCCATAGCAGATAAAAACAGGGCCTGGGTCAAAATCTATGCTGTTTTATCACTGTAAATCCAGAATAACTCCAATGACCCCAGCAATCCAGTAGCATTACACTGGATCTCTCTGGGCGTAACTGACAAAAGAATTTAGCCATTGCTGATAAGGCTCACTGACTCAGTTTATTTTTGTTTATAACCAACATAAATGTTTGTACTAAAGCTGAACTGTTTGGATGGTTCATGAAAAATTCAGGTGCTACACTGGTTCAGCTGTGGAGTGACAAAAGGGAGTTTGACTCTCACCTTTTGGTAGCTGCACTATATTTTTTTCCCCCTTCTCCTGCATCTTTTCCAGCATTTTGGGAATAAACTGTATTTTTGTGGTGGTAGTGGTGTTAGATGTTGAGGCTTTGCAGGTCAGCTTCCTATTGAAAGAGAAATCAGTAATGCAGACTCTGGGTATATTCTGAGTACAATTTGTTTATTTTTACCCTATATATATATCAGTCCTTGTACAGAAGTGGTCACCAATGGCATGTAGACGTTAAGGTCAGAAGGGACCATTGTGATCATCTAGTCTGACCTCCTGCACATTGCAGGCCGTAGAACTAGGGCTGTAAATATCATTTTTAAAAGTACCAATTTATACTATTAAAATTTTATCAATTAACCATTTCATCATTAACAAGTTCACAGTCTACCCCTGGCTTGGCGGGGAAGGCCCATGGCCCACCCTGCTGTCTCTCCTCAGAGGTGGACTACATTGGACTGCAGAATCATTTGCATATGCACCCCTTGCTCTGATCCCATCCCTCACTCTTCCAGAAACTAGGAGCTGCCTAGTGCAGCTACTTGGGTGGATTGCTGCCAGGAGATCAGCAGTGCCAGGGCAGATCCAAGTGTTCTGGCAGATCCAGTGGTTCCCGGGCAGATTCACCACCACAGCCAGCTGCAAAAGAAGCAGAGATGGAGGGATTGCCAGGCTTCCCCCAGATGTGCCCTCTCTGCCAGGCATGGACTGATCCAGTGGTGCCCCGAGTGGTGAGAAGGCTGCAGGCTCCAGCGCCCCTTGGGTATTGCTGTGGCATTTTTAATGTGCACATTAGGGATTACAATGTCACGAAATTATTTTACCAATCTGTTTTAAGCATTAACTGCAATATATTGGGGAATTACAGGCCAGTCAGCTTAACTTCTGTACCCAGAAAGATAATGGAACAAATAATTAAGCAACCAATTTGCAAACACCTAGAAGATAATAAGGTGATAAGTAACAGTCAACATGGATTTGTTAAGAACAAATCATGTCAAAACAACCTGATAGCTTTCTTTGACAGGGTAACAAGCCTTGTG
Organism: Chelonoidis abingdonii; assembly: GCF_003597395.2. NCBI lineage: Eukaryota > Metazoa > Chordata > Testudines > Testudinidae > Chelonoidis > Chelonoidis abingdonii. Next base: position 126,851,408 of record NC_133772.1, on the reverse strand, counting down.
GATGGGGGGAAGCAGTAGACGTGATATATCTTGCTTTTAGTAAAGTTTTTGATACTGTAAAAAGCGACAGAGTCCTGTGGCCCCTTATAGACTAACAGAAGTATTGGAGCATGAGCTTTCGTGGGTGAATACCCACCTCGTCAGACTAACATGGCTGCCCCTCTGACTTTTGATATTGTCTCACTTGACCTTCTCATACACAAACTAGGAAATGCAACCTAGATGGAGCTACTATAAGGTGAGTGCAAAACTGGTTGGAGAACCGTTCCCAGAGAGTATTTATCAATGGTCACAGTCATGCTGGAAAGATGAGTGAGGTCCCGCAGGGATCAGTTCTGGGTCCGGTTCTGTTCAATATCTTCATCAATGATGTTAGTCTATAAGGTGCCACAGATTCCTTGCTGCTTTTATCAATGATTTAGATAATGGCATAGAGAGTACACTTATAAAGTTTGTGGATGATACCAATCTGGGAGGAGTTGCAAGTGCTTTGGAGGTTAGGGATTAAAATTCGAAATGATCTAAACAAACTGGAGAAATGGTCTGAAGTAAATAGGGTGAAATTCAGTAAGGACAAATGCAAAGTACTCCATTTAGAAAAGAAGAGTCAGTTGCACACACGAAATGGGAAATGACTGCCTAGGAAGGAGTACTACAGAAAGGGATCTGGGGCACATAGTGGACCATAAGCTAAATATGAGTCAACAGTGTAATGCTGTTGCAAAAAAAGCAAACATCATTCTGGGATGTATTAGCAGGAGTGTTGTAATCAAGACATGAGAAGTAATTCTTCTGTTCTCACCCTGATTAAGGCCTCAACTGGAGTATTGTGTCCAGTTCTGCGGCACCACATTTCAGGAAAGATGTGGACAATATGGAGCACAAGTTCAGAGAAGGGTGACAAAAATGAATTAAGCTAGAAAACATGACCTCTGAGGGAAGTTGAAAAAACTGGGTTTGTTTAGTCTTGAAAGAGAAGACTGAGAGGAGAGCCATTAATAAACAGTTTTCAAGTACAAAAAGATGTTTCAGGAATGAGGAAAGAAAAATTGTTTTTCTTAACCTCTGAAGGAGAGACAGAAGCAAGGCTAATTGCAAGCAGGGCGGTTAGGTTGGACATTAGGAAAAACTCCTAACTGTCAGGGTGTTTAAACACTGGAATAAATTGCCTAAGGAAGTTGTGGAATCTCCATCATTAGAGATTTTTAAGAGCAGGTTAGACAAACACCTGTCAGGTATGGTCTAGATAATACTTAGTCCTGCCATGAGTGCAGGGGAGTGGACTAGATGACCTCTTGAGGTCCCTTCTGTCCCTGCTGTCTTGATATTACAGGGCATCCCATTCCTCCCATCTTTATAAAGCCTTTCTGGGAGTGTATCATTCTTAGAGACAGACCCTGGGCCTCACTCTGCTAAAGACTCCATTCCTGTGACTCCACTACTCTGAGACTGGGTCTCTGGCTTCAGCACCTCTGTTTCTCAGTATGGCTCCGTCAGTGGGTCCAGATGAGTTTGGACTCTAGTTCAAGACTTCCCCTCTTCAGAGCTCTGCAACTGAGAGCTGTTTGCAGTGACACAGGATAGCCACTTCAAAACAAGATTTTCTTTATCAGTCCACAGGACAACAGTAGTCAGGAACATTGGGTTAAAATGATAAAGAAAAGCCTAAATGCACAACTCTCCCGTAATCTGTCAGCAACCTTATGCATGATTAGGAGGGTCCCTCTTTGCATTGCCTGGAAGATAGATTCCTGCCTGCAGCCAGCCTCCCTGGCCCTGCCCAACAGTTACTAGATGGCATTACAGTCTACTGTTCTGTGAGCAAGTCTTTTAACAGGTCTGTTCTTTCTCTGTATTGCATTCATGCTTTTTTTCACTTATACCCTCCCCCGTTCCCCGCTCCTTGAGTTTAGGCAGGGAAGGAGCTGTGTTTAGACAGGTAATCACTCACCAGATTCCAAAATGTTCTCTTGACTAGCAGTCATTAAAAGTTAATGGTCCAGTCATGGGTCTCCATGGTATCTGTAAGGTAGGTGTAGTCAGATATTGACAGTTCTTGACTGTTCATCCACACCAACTCAGACATGTCAAAGTGACACACACTCCGTGAGAAATCTCTGGAAAGAAGTCTGCTTCTTGAGACCAAGCAGATAGCACTACAAAAGTGAATGTGTAAATGACACACAATTTTCATAATCAAGAAATTTCTCACATTCTTCACAATGGTAAAATATCTCATTTGAAAACTTTCTTTAGCAAGAAACACAGACATGCTGCAGAGAGTCTGGATGGGGTTTTTTGAATCTAGAAAAAGAGAGAATATGAGCTCTGGAACACAGGACACGGGAAACCAGGCTGAGAAACAAGCAAGTAGAGTGGGGAATGCTGGGATTGGGAAGGGAGAGAGAGATTTTTAATGTTCAGAGATGGGTTTATGACACAGTATGGACCAGGATCCAGATCTGAATTATGAACATCCCAAAGTTTGGATCTGGGGTTTTGGTTTGGCCCAGTATAAAACACAGCTTTGGTCCTTAGCTAGGTTTAGAGTTCAAACACCCTGGAAGTTCAGCAGTGTCTAGATCTGGTATTTCAAATCAAGCCTAGTTAAATTTATTTTCCCCTGTACATGATGAGAACTCATTCATTCCATCCTAAAAACTTTTTCAAACTTCAATTTAATTCATGTACAATGGAATCTATATATACAGTGAGCTTGGCAGCAGCTAAGCTTCTTGTTATGAACAGCAGAATGAACCCCCCTCATATTTAACAGCATTGCAATGAGCATAGTGGAACTGTAGGTTGAATGACACTGTATAAAGTGCTGCTTTTGTGGGAGAAAATGGTTTATTGGGTGGGGAGTCTCACTGCATTTCACTAAAAAGTGAATATTTTCTAAATCACTGAACAAAACATCTAGCCAAGTATTTGTAGCCAAACTTCATACATGGCCCCTCCCTCTACCTCTGGGAAACAGGTACATTGCTGAGCCAAAGGGCTGGAATGGTTGTGAGGTACTCATTTTACAGGAAAACTGGCACAATAATGTGTGGGAAATTCTCACTCTTTTCTTCAGATGAATGATGTAAATGGAAGCTTTATCCAACATGCCTCTACAAGCTCCTTTTGTTACTATATATATATATCAGTGGACAGCATCTTAGACATGCAGGAGCAGCTTTAGTGCCTGACTCACTCTGACTTTGCATTAAGCTATGATGGTGTAAAACCAGGCCTTGTCACTCTGAAAATGAACTGGCAACTCACAATTAAAAAAAATAGATAGCACCATTTGGAAAGTTTTTCAGCTTTAAAACATTGCCTCAGCTCTTGTGAAATCCTCGCTTGGTTTCTTCCACGCTTAGAAGCCAAAGAAACCCCTTTCCCTTTTGGTACTTATCACAGATCTCTGCAAACAATCCCAGACCAGCTAGAGGCTTGTTTATCAGCCAACATCACTATTTGCCAGCTGAACATTTTAGTATTGTCTAGAAGAAGGAAAATAAAAGATCCATGTCCAAACATGGGAAAGGAAATAAATTAACAAATCAGTTTTGATCCTAATAAAAGGACATCAGAATTTTCTGATGAAAATAATTCCTGAACACTTTTTACCAAGGAGGATAGTTTCCTGGGGGCCAGGAAATACAAAGTACAGCTGCCCACAGCATCCCACCACATTGCGTTAACTCAAGAGATGGCCATGGGGCAGGGCTCCATGCTGAAGTAGCTGCAAATGGCAGTATAATTTACCTTCTTACCCAGATGCCACATAATTCTCTGCTTGTGCAGCATATATCTACAACTCAGCTTGTCCACTTGCCACTTCTCCGTCCTTCCCCAGGCCTGTGCTATTTGCTGTCTTGTTCCCCCAGAAAAAGGAGTTTGGTATGTTTCCAGTGCTGTCCTTACTAGGACAGAATGGGACGTAGCAAGAAACAGACCCTTCAGGGCAGTAACAAGGAGGAAAGCAGCCCATGCAATGGACCATCTCACAGATAGGAAGGATAAAGAAGTTTCCTGGAGGGAGACTGGAGGGACGTCTCTAAAAACCCTGCATTGTCCATCTGCAGGGTTTGAATGTAGAACCTTCCACACTGAAAGCATGAGTTTGAAAATATGGCATATATTTTTAATGGCAACAATAATTAACCATTGGAACAATTTACCAAGAGTGGTGGTGGATGTTGCATCACTGACCATTTTAAAATCAAGATGAGATGTTTTTCTAGAAGATCTGCTCTAGGAATTATTATGGGGAAGTTCTATGCCCTGTGTTATACAGGAGGTCAAATTATATGATCACAATTGTCTCTTCTGGCTTTTGAACCTATGAATCTACCCCTAAGCTCAGGGATTCATAGATTCACAGATTTTAAGACCATTAAGGTACCATTAGATCATCTAGTCAGATCTTCTTGCATAATAGAAGCCATAGAACTGTACCTGGTAATTCCTGCATCTACTCCAAGAACTGATAGTTAAATTAAAGCATGTTTCTTTGTATTGTGTGTCCCATCTCACAGAAGTGTTAGCTGTGATGGCAATTAGTGATGGGCCAGCTACATTAATTTCTGATCCTTCCTGGCCAGACAAGGAATAGAGTAAGAAAAGCCTTTGTCATCATCTTGCTGGTGCTGAAACATCTTCTGTACAAGTTTTGTTGGTTTAGTTGAGCCCTTGTTTCTGGGAGTGCTCTCCCCAGATGGCAGGAGAATGGGGTTATAATATAAACTGGCAGCAAGCAGAGGCTTTTTATTACCCGTCCATTTCTAGTAAATAGATCCCTGGGACCAAATCTTCAGCTTGTAAATGTCACAGCTCAACTGAACTTGATGGAATTATGCCGATTTACACCAGATGATGATCTGGCCCCTGGTGGTAATTGTATCAGTTGATCCAAAGCCCACTGAAGTCAGTGAGAGTCTTTCCATCTTTCCACTTCAATGGTATTTGGATCAGGCCCTAAGTGGACATTTTGAAGACTTCACAGTTTTGTTTTTTTCATAGGGTAAGGGCTAAGGTGACCAGACAGCAAGTGTGAAAAATCAGGACAGGGGGTGGAGGGTAATAGGAGCCTATATAAGAAAAAGACCCCAAAATCGGGACTGTCCCTATAAAATCAGGACATCTGGTCACCATAAGGGCTGACAGCTAGTGATGAACTAACAGGCCACCAGCTTAGTCATTATCATGAGACAGTTTATCATTAGCCATTACTATTAATGGAGGAAAGTGAGCTGGGATGAGGTGGAGTATTATCACTTCTCAGTGTGCCTGTTTTCCAAGCTCAAATCACTCCCTTTGCCTTTATACAATGTAATTTCCCACTCCCGGCATGATATGCTCTCCCCAAGAAAGACCAAGAAAGTGTTTGCTGATGGGAAATCACATTGAATAAAGGCAAAAGGGATGGAATTCCCTCCAGAGGGACAGACTGAGGTAAGCAGGAAGGTCACAAAGATGCAGAGAGATGAGAACATCACTCTTCCTCCCTATAGCACTCTTCACTCTGCCAGTGCAGAAAAAGTGCCTTAGAAAGACATCTATGGCCCACTGCTCCCTCTGTTACTCAAGTGCAAATCCCATTAAAGTCAAAGGGAGCTGGGCTACTAGCCATGACACTTTCTCTCCTCCTGGGACTAGCTCTGACCTCAGATGTACCTCTCAGAAGGAACTCATGACTGCAAGTTGACAGCCCCACCATCTGAAATTAACCAGGGACCAGATTCTGTCCTCTATTGCAGCCATGTGACACGACTGAGATTAATTGGTTTGCATAGGCGTGAAAGCTGAAAATTATGCAGAGTAGGCAGTATTGGAGGGTTCATACACCTGAATAATCAGATTGAGGATATTTTAAAGAAAAACATCTTCGAAGAACACAGTTGAGGAGTCAGAATATTGAGAGGAAATAAAATTTACACAGCACTGAAAGCAAGCCAGACTCGTCACGATGGGGAAATTACTTGGCATGTAAGGAAAATCATTCTCAGCATATATTTGTCTTAAACCCTCAAAACCTGTGTTAGCATAACAGTAAGGGTATGTAATGCAGGGATTCAAGTAGAAAGGACTCAATTTGAGCCCAAAACATTCCACTCAGGTTTGGGATCTGGCAACTTTGCAGCTAAAGCTTGTACTCAACATTTTGTAATTTGCCCAGTCCCTTATCAGCCTGATATCTAAAATGTCCGCCTCTTAGCAGGTAACTTTGCACTCCCTGTCTGTCTGGATTTACCTGTTGTCTCTCATCATATGCTTAGATTGTATGCTTCTATTTAGGCCTGGTCTACCTTTAAAAGTCAGGTTGATTTAGCCACATCAGTCCCATGTGTGAAAAAAAACACACTCTGAATCCTGACTGACATAGCTATGCCGACCTAGTCCCCAATGTAGACACAGCTATGTCAATGGTTAACACAAGCATTTTTCCAGTTGACCATCATGAGGGAGAAAAACCTCTTCCATCAGCATGGGCTGCATCCACACAACAGGATTATGCCAGCACAGCTATGCTGATATAGCTATGGTGTCTGCCTAGTGTAGACATACCCTTAAACTATAAGCTCTTTGCCATTGGTCTTTGTTTGTATAACACCTAATGCAATAGGATCTGAGTCCATGACTAGGACTTCTAGGAGCTACTGCAATACACATAAATAATAAGGATACTATGTGCTGTGATGACATTTCACTGCTTGCCAGCATATGTGCTGTAACATCCAGAAACAATGGAGCTGCACACAAAGCTGAATAATGCTCCTTTAAACTTCCTTCCTTTGCCTTTGTCCCTAGAATATGGATGGGATATACACACACATGGGTGGGATATATATATGCAGATGTGTGAAGCTGAGTTCTGGGAGCCATGAAGTCCTGAGATCTAAATCTGGTTCTTCCACTAATTCATTGTGTGACAATAGACAAGCCATTTAATCTCTCTGGGCCAAGATCATAAGTGGGTGTAAGTCCTATTTACTGCTGAGGGAGTTGCACATATTAAACCCAGGCTGAATTTGGTTCTCAGGTTCCATCTGTGGGGAGCAGTCAGACTGTTTAAACTACCTCCTCACACAGGGCTTGTTCTATTTGTAAAAGTGCTGAAAGATGGAGCTATCTTTTCAGTCATGCTGAGGCTCAGCCTACCCTTTTTAAAGTGCTATTTGCATGCACAGTTGCATAGCAGTTGCAGTCAGGTTGTTTGACACACAGGTTCCTCTTTGGGAACAAATATTGTAATAGGGAGACCAATCAGCCCTTTTGAAAATCTAGCTCTGTGGATCTGTCTAGGGAGAGATTTTCAAAGACACACAGGGCAGTTAAGGTGGGATTTTCAAAAGCATTGACTGAAGTATAGGGCTGGTCAAACTTCTTTTTTATTGAAAACCGAATTTTTTTGTTTTCCTTGAATTGTCAATTTATTCTTCTTATTATTTTATTTTTGATTATTTTATTTTGGGAGAAATAACCTTTCCCCCCCTTTTTTTTTTTAGTTTTCAGCAGCTTTTTGGACTATTTCTTTTCTTTTTTGACTTTTGGTTGCTGAAAATTGAAAATTTGTAGAGTATTCGTATTTTTGACAAAATTCAAAATTATGCCACGGAAAATGTGTACCAAAATGAGCTTAAAAAACAAACTTTTGTTTTCTGACCAGTTCAGCATAGGAACACAAGACCCACTGACTTAGGATTTGTGCCTCCAAGTCACTTAGATGCTTTTGAAAATCTCTCCATTATTTTCAATCCCTCTAACTGTCATTCGTGCCTTTGAAGATTTCCCCCTTACAATCTATCTCATAATTTTATTTTAAGACTAGATCAGTGGAAACTGACACAAACTCTTCACAGGCACTATACTGAAACCTTACAAAACTCCTCTTGTTTTTTGCCTGAGGAAGAGCTTCAGATATGTAGTGCTGGAAGTTTCCTAAAGTTATGGCTCACATTACTGGTGAGCTCCTCCAATCAAGGACTCTCATTGGTCATGTCTGGATTGTGGAGTGTTCAGGTAGCGCTGACTAAACTCAAATCCTGTTTTAGCATGCATTGGGCTCATTGTAAAACCCATGGAAATTTTTCTGGGGCCTGCCTCCTCTTCTTCAAAAGTTTTGGCCAGGAATTTAGCCACATCTATTCCTGGATCTTTCTCTTTCCTTCAAGTCTGTGTAGTTCAAAACTTGACAATACTGAAGACAAGTAAACCTGCAACAATTCTCAGTTATGAAGAAACTCCCATTTAAACGTCTTTCTCTCTTTCATTTGCAAATTTCCAAAGAGAGCAGACAACAACAACAATAAAAACAAAAATCATATTATTGATATGACTTGCTATCCCAAGACTTTCAAGATGGCATGCTGGAATATGAGACTTTTGGAGATTATGGCATGTAAACCAAAATTTTTCTAACACACGCATTTTAGCCTTAAAATATATCATTGTTTAAAATAATACATATCCAACAATGTAGTAAAAGTAATTCAAAGTTGGGGATCCTAGTGACAAACTATTTGAATTTCCCTGTTCTGGTGTTCTGCTCTTGTATAACTATTATTATAATGCTGAGACATCTCTAAAAGTCACTGCGTGCTGCACCAGGAGTGACTTAAAATTTCTAGCATATATTGTGACATGCTCTTTCTGCCATATCTTCCTAGAAATAACTCCAACTCTAAGCTTCTTTTATTATCATCAGTTTACAAGTCACGTTTTTTGACACTTTAAAGCTTTTCCTTTACTATAATATAAAGCAAGATGTAATTTTTAACAAGAAGCTTGATAATATTTAGAAGTAAGTTTGAACTCTGTCAGCTTTGCTGTACATTGCACATACTTTAGATTTTCATATTTGCCATCTATTATTTATTAAGCACAGATAATAAAGCTCAGCAATGCAAGATACACATCAAAAGACAGCCCCTGCCCACAAAGCTAACAATCCAAATTACAGGCACAGAAGACAAGACACCTGTAAGGGTCACAAAAGAGAGAGTTCACTCAGTATATTTTCTCTACAGTTTGTTAGACAATCTCTCACTGAAGACAACTAGGAAGTCTGGTGGTCTGAATTGTTTTGCACTTTTGTGAGACACAGTAAGTGACTGTCGCTTACAATGATCTGCCCTCTGACATGCAGTGTAGTCACTTGGCAACGGAAATTCCACTTGGTCAGTGACACTTTAACTGCTATCAAAGGGTAACATTTTGGGCTGCAAATCCCATTAATCATCAAGACTATGTTTGAAAGATAGAGTCTAACATGAAAACAAAATTTGAAGCAATAATCATAATTAATAATAATCCTCCTTTGTAGCATAATCTCCTTTGTAACTTAAACAGAAACAGAGAAAAAAAATCAAGGAATTTGTCTGATGAAGAAAAGAAAAATTGTGGTGAATTTGAATAACTGAGGCCTTTTTGTATTCACTTAAAGAGAAGCAGAAACACATACCTTCACGCCAAATATACCTCAAAGGAGGTAAATGTTGGTAAAGAGAGAGATTTCTCAGTGAACAGGCAGGCTCTGGCTGTTGTATGAATGATTCCAACTTCTGGTTTTTTGCTCAGCTATAGACAGAATAAGCTCATCCCACTATTCATGACATCAGACTCCTGGATTTTTTTTCTCCCTCCGGTAATCTCCTCCAAGAACAAAGTTTGGCAGCTGTTTTCAATATGAGGTCACTGGTATTTGACTAAAACTGGTGAATAATACAAATCAAGGTGAAATCTCAGCCTAATATGGAAGTGCCAGGAAAATCCCTCTCCCTTCCTGCCTCCATGACTTTAGGCTTGATCCTGTGTGGTTCAGAGTGCTTTCTTAATCCCATTGGCTTCACTGGGAATTGATGGTGCTCAGATCTAGAGCTAGTCAGGAATTTTTCTGGCAAAATATTGTTTTCATTGGGAAATGCTGAGTCATCAAACTTGAAATTTTTCAACAAATTTTTCTACTAATTTTTTTTGAAAATTCCAGTTTTCTCCTTAAAAATGCCTTTTGGTTTTGAAATTTAAGCTAATTATATTTAAAAAAATCAAAACTGAAAAAGAAATGTTTTGATTGACCCAAATCAATTTTTTTTCATTTTGCAAAATTTGTGAGATTTTGACTTTTCATTCTGATTTGAGACAGAAACTTTTCTCGAAATCTCAGAAATGTTCCTGGGAAAGGCAAATCATTTCCCACCCAGCTGAAGTGATTGCCTTGCAGGGTTGGAACCTCTGTGAAATTCCTTAAATCAGAACAGATTAAATACCCCCTGTGCCACTGCAAATGCTTTCTCTCAGAGGGATAGATCTATAATTTGTGTTTTCACAAGACTCAGAGAGATTTACTCTCCCTCACGAGAACTGCTGGTGACTTCCCCTTGTTGAAATATGTTTGCTGTTACGTTTTTCCATTTCATGAAAGGTGAAATTCTTCACAGAGAACTTGTATGAGCTCTGTGCATCACTTAAGTGGGATTTAAATGTTCCACACAGCCTTGTGCTAACCTGATGCACTGGGGTGGATTACACCCAGAGAACAGAGCCTGGGTTTTACTGCCTAGAATGATGACTTTTGGTCTGGATTAGAGAAAACATCAAACCAAGAAAGAACTAATATAATGTTTCCATAAAAGAGAGACATAGATGCTCACCTTGTAATATAGTGTATCTGAACTGAAATAAAAAATGATTTTGACCACTGCAGAAAAGGAAGTGGGCACCTCTTCATTTGAAGCTACAGCATGCAGAAAACAGAACTGGCATTGCCTTTCAATTACATGCAACAAATTCTTCCCCCATAATTTAAAAAAAATCAAGCAAACATTTTTGTTACTAGCTTAGTCTTATGAGAGGTCTGCCTTTATATTGTGATCAAAAGTAGTTGCCGGAAAGGGCATTTTAGCACCTGCTCTTTTCCCCAGTTCTTTATCTACATCCTTCAACACACTCTCTAGAGTAACATTATCATTTAAAACTTCTTCAGGCCAATAAGAAGGACAATCATCTCCTTTCTGGTCTACTGTTAGCAGCTTGTAATAGCTTGCTCAGTATATTTATGTATTGTCTTAACTTCTACCAGGTAAGTCATTAGTCCTCATTCCTTCACGACACCACTGTTTCACCCAGTTCCAGCCTTCCTTTCCCTGCACCAATACTATCTGATCGAAGCATATAATCCCAGAACTCATAACTTGTGGACTCTTTACTCTGTGTTTTTCATTTAGTCCTTTTGTTAAATCTTCACTCAATAAAATCTAGTTTGTTAGGGACTGTCGTGTCTCTCCACGCGATAACCTTCTTTCCGCCCACTCTCAAAGTTTCCCTTCACTCCGAGGATATTTGAGAGGGATCTGGGCCTGGGGATCTTTGGTGTGATGGTGGTATAATGAACTGCACTTGGTTGGGATTCTTGTGGCAGTTGGCCTTTATATATCCCAGTTCATTACATTTAAAGCATCGCCCAGCTGACTGGTCACTGGGCCGAGGTGGGTTGCTGGAGACTGGTGAGGTGGGACAATAGGGTGTCTGGGGCTTTCACTGGGTTGTAGGTGGGGTCTTGGGTTGCCCTCGGTGATAGGGTTTATTTTCGGTTTGCCCCCTGTGATATTCGCTCCCCTTGCTAGTAGCTTTTTTCTTTTCTGCCACTTCCACTGATCTGACTCCAATCTCCCCCTCCTCGGTTACAGTTTTGGGCTTCCCATCTAGGATGTACCTTTCTATTTCCTCAGGAACACCCTCTAAGAACTGTTCCATTTGCATTAGGAGAGACAGCTCATCCAGAGATTTAACATTTGCTTCTTATATCCAGGCATTCCAATTCTTTCCAGTGTGGTAGGCATGTCGTGTGAATGACACATCTGGTTTCCACTTTAGGGCTCTGAACCACCGATGGGCATGCTCAAGTGTTAGCCCCATTCTGATTCTGGCCTTGGTTTGAAAAAGTTCATAATCGTTCATGTGTTCCTTAGGCATTTCAGCCGCCACCTCTGCTAAGGGTCCACTGAGCTGTGGGGTCAGCTCTATCATGCACTGGTCTGTAGAGATGTTGTACCCATGGCAGGTCCTTTCAAAATTTTCTAAGAAGGCCTCAGTGTCATCACCTGCCTTGTAGGTGGGGAATTTTCTGGGATGGGAAACAGTACTGGAGAAGGGTTGTTAGGGTTGGCTGGAACATCTGGCTTAGCCTTTGCTAATTCCATGGCCTGCTGGTGGGCCTCCGTTTGGATCTCCAGCTCTTTTTGTTTCCTCTCTATCTCTCTCCTTTGGGAAGCCTCTTTGGCTTGTTCTTCTTTTTTGTGGGCCGCTTCTTCCTTGGCTATTTCTGCATTAATTAGTTCCATCCGTCTCTTATGTTTGTTGTCTTTTTCTGCTGCTTCTAGCTTTGCCAATTCCTGTTTAACGGCTTCCTTGGAACTCATTGTTCCTGCTTTCTTGTGCTGGCCACCCCCTCTGCAGCTTACTGACTGCTTGGTTAACAGAGATTTTCTAACTAGCTATGCCCGAGAGGTAGAAAGAAAGAAAACAATTCACTTGTAAATGCCTTTTGCTGGCTGTCTGCTGGCACACAGCTTGAGCCTCCTCTTAACAAAGACTCTTGTTAAAAAACTTAACACCTTTGCCCTCAGACTGCTTTCCAAGCAGCTAGAAAGGAGAGAAAAAAAAACTCACTGGCTTTGGTTCTTAAACCCAATCCCACCCTACCACCATGTCAAGGTTTTTTCCCCACTTTGAACTTTAGCGTCCAAAAAGTGGGGACCTGCATGATCACTTTTAAACTTAATTACTAGCTTAAATTTAGTACTTTGCCACCAACCAAAATCTAGTTTGGCACACTTCCTGTTCCCCCCAAAACCTTCCCTGGGGAACCCAAGAGCCAAAGCCTTGGTCTTAAAACAAGGAGAAATAAACCATTCCCCCTCCTTTCCCCCCCCCAGACTTTCCCCTCCCTGGGTTGCCTTGGGAAGCTATAGAGATCCAAACTCCTTGGGATCTATAAACAAAGGAGGGAAGTTAACCGTGTCCTTCCTTTCCCCCCCCCCAATCCCTGGTGGTTTAGACTCAATCCCTTGGATTCCAAACAAGGAAAAATCAATCAGGTCTTAAAAGAAAAGTTTTTAATTAAAGAAGAAAAAAGTAAAAATTATTCTCTGTAAAATCAGGATGGTAAATGTTACAGGGTTTCAGATTCTATAGACTAGAGGGACTCCCCCCCCCCCCCTTAGGCCTGAGATTCAAAGTTACAGCAAACAGAGGTAAAATCCTTCCAGCAAAATACACATTTACAAGTTAAGAAAACAAACATAAGTTTTGAAACATGAGAGACTGATTCAGAAAGATTGGAGAAAACCTGGGGTGTACGTTTGGTCCCTCTTAGCCCCAAGACCGAACAACGAACAAAACAAACAGCACAAACAAAGACTTCCCTCCACCAAGATTTGAAAGTATCGTGTCCCCCCATTGGTCCTCTGGTCAGGTGTCAGCCAGGTTCATTGAGCTTCTTAACCCTTTATAGGTAAAAAAGACATTAACCCTTAACCATCTGTTTATGATAGGGACATTTTAGAACAAACTTTTCTGGGGGTTTCTCTGTGGTAGAGGGTGGGAGAGTCTGTATGGTAACAGAAAATGTACAATACAAATGTTGCAAACTTCATTATTTAATGTCCTTTTAAGTATCTGTGCAAGGGTTCTTTTAGCCCACTTGTTGCTGAATGAAAAGCGGCAGATTTAGTGTGCCGTACTCCATTAATCCTGAGGAATGTTTGAAATTTCTCAGAAACCCGTTGAGGGCTGTTATCTGACATGATCCACGAAACCCTTACACAGTGTACAGATTCCCACATACTTTGACATTTCATTATATATGGTGCTCTATTTCTGGCCACCTGCCATAAGCACCACAACTAAGTACATGCATTTATTCTTCTCTGCAAATTCAGTATTTAGGCCAGGGCAGAGTGGCCCATGTCAGCGAATGACTTAAAGCAGTTTCAGGATCTTCTCTACAATAAGATGCTGTCCTTTCTATGTCCTCATCTGAGTCTAGCCACCAAAAAGAACTTCTGGGTGAATTTTCTTTATCAGTCAACTTTGTGATATTCACATAATTCAACCAGCATCCTCACTTGTAAACTGTTTGGTATTATTCTGCTGTAAAGAATCATCCTGTACGGATAACTACATTTTTCTAGCAAAGTAGGGATAAAGTCTCTGTCTCCTTTCTGATTTGCTCATTTAGAAAAGGATGTGTTGAATTACTTTTAATTAAAATATTTCTTGTTTAGTATCCATAATTATAGAGTTCTCTGGATGTAATAGGAAAATCATCTAGGCAAGAGAATCTGCACACAGTGATTTCACTTCTGGCTGCGGCTCCACTCTCAGTAGCTATTGTGAGAGCTTTTCAGCATTGGCATGTTTTACTGAAGTCGACGCATTTAAAAAAAATCTTATCTCAGTCAGCGAGATATTACTGGTTTGAACAGGTGCATTCCATACCCTGTAACAGAAGTGCTGCTGGAATTGGTATTAGCTTACTTTCAGAAAAAGATAAACTATTTTTTTTAATTGGGCCCTCTGTCCTTGATGTTATACTGATACACAGTCAGAAACAGAGCCCTTCTCTTTGTCCTGGCTGATGTTAGAAGTGCGATATACTTGGTGCCTTTGGACCTAGTGGGCTAGATTCTGGCCTCCTTGGTGTAGAGGGCACGAAGAGATGTGGCCAAGAGTGTGTCATGCTACAGTGATCCCAGGCTGGTGTAACCCATGCCAGAATAATTAGGATGTTCTAAATTACCCTTGGAGTTGAACTGACCCCGATTGCCCCAAGAACTGGTAGACTGCTGTGATGTCACAAAGCCATTATTAGTCTTGCTTCCGCCCTTGCACTGAGCACAGCTTGGCCAGATCCAAGGATCAGTATGTTTACTAAAGACTTGAGGGGGATATTTTCCTGACAAGCACTCATGAAATGTAATTATCCCCAGAATAGTGCCAAGCCCTTCTTTTTTAAGGAGAGTCTTTCCTTAGCTTTTTATATGTTCTGGAAGCAAATGTTATGCTTATCTTTCCCCCTTTACATATTTGTGTAATGATATTTCCTAAGCCCATGAGAGAGACAGTGCATGCTAAGAGTATAGGAAGCTCTGAAATATAATGCCCCAGTACACAGAAGCTTTTCAGTTTTGATTTTGCTTCCTTTTCAGTTTTATCTCTTGAGGTCCACTCATTTCACATTTTCTTCTTAACCTTGCAAACTGTTGGCTGACTGAAGTTGATAAATTTGGAATGAATCTTTCATAACCATTCAGCACTGCTATAAAAGATCCCAATGCTAAAATGTTTGGGGTACAGCCACATTATCCAGAACTTATTATTTTTCAGGGGATGTTTCTGCATCTCTGCTGTGCCCCGATAACTTCCATGCAGGAACAAAGCACTTTTTTCTTTTTCTATCTGTAAAATCATATTTTTACAGTTTTCTCTGAAACTCTGAGGATTCTTACACTTTCTTCGGTATCTTTCCCAATGATGAATGTGGCTTCCAAACGACAGATGGCCCCATTTAACCCCTGAAGTACCTAATGCATGATTCTCTGAATACTTCAATGAAAAATATCCTCTTCCACAACCTGCTGATATGATTGAGACTAATGAAGCTTTATAAATGTCACCTCTCTTGCCAAGTTAGCATAGAATTCTTCTGCTTTTGGAATCAGATTTTGATTTACCTCCAACCAGGAGTTTACCGGGACTTTATAATCCTCACAAATTCTGAAATGCCCATCAGTTTCTGGAACAGGCACAACTGGTGCCATCCATTCCCTGAACTTGCCAGGTGAAATTATGTCCTGCTTGTGCAATTCTTCTACCTACCCGTCTACTGGCCTCTTATGGTCTATTAATATTTTTAATTTTGGCATCACAGACCCAGGCTTCATAGGTTATTAATTGTGGTCACACAACAGCAGGATTCACAGTCCATTTGTTGCACACTCAGAGCTATTAGAGTGCTAATACTATATAATATGTGCCATGGAGAATATTCTTAGAGGCATTAGAGAGCTAAGCCAATGGTATCGGATATCAGTGCCCCCAAATGCCAATGGTGAGGGGGCCAGTCATATTATCTATTCCTGAGAATGAAAGGAATGCAAGCCTGAAAGCACTTATGATCTAACAAATGAGTGTCTGCACATTCCGATTCATATCTTCTCTACTAGTGACCATACGCCAAAAAAGCCTAACTCCTATCCTTCTACGGGGACTGCTTCTCCCCACACCAGATGTAACTGTGGGCATTCCTTGGGAGGAAAATAGGGCCCCAAGAGCCTCTCTTCACAGATATGTACTGAATATAGGGCTCCCTCTGTGTTGGAGAAGGGTTATACACCTTGTCCTTTATTGACAATGAGGGAGTAATATTTTGAGTATAAACAGGATTTGCCGTAAGCACCACTGAGCATTTCCTATGTAAGTGAGAGTGGGACACTGGCAGACCAGGTGCCAGCTCATGTCAGGGCCCCTAGGCCTCAGCTGAACACTGACAAATACAGAGCTGAAGCCAATCTGGTTCACCGGTGTGTTTAGACTTCACAAGTGCTTGTAAATTGCTGCATGCAATAATCTCACTTGTAATATCTGTAGCCCATGTTATAATGTAATTGCTCTGTAACTGTAAATCACCAGACAGGAGAGAAGCATTAACAATACTAGTTTCCAACTGGAGATGTTATCCTCTGCCTAACAAAGGAGGCCTATCAACTCCAGATGAAGCATTGTGCATGTCAGAGAACAAAAGATTTTGTTGATTGCTTCCTTCCCCACCACATGAAGAGCAGATGTGCAAGTGAATTGCTCCCAAGGGCTGTATTTGAAGCTTGATGCAGAAGGGGGTAAGGAATAAAAAAACCTAACAAGGAGGAACAGTATCTTTTTTGCTGCTTGGACTCTACAGGGCAAGGATTACTAAGCATACACAAAAGATGCTTGGTGCTTGGCCTGGGTTAGCCCGAAAAAACATATAGAGCTTGCTTATCATAGAAACTTCTGCTACTTTTTGAAATTTAAGATTGGAACTTGTTTGTGTGTATACATTTAGCTGCTTTAACCTTGTAAATAGCTCTCTTATTTCCTTTTCCTAGTTAATAAATCTATAGATAGTTCATTATATGACTGGCTACAAGCATTGTCTTTGATGTGAGATCTAAGGTGCAGATGACTGGCCCTTTGGGATTGGGAGTAACCTGAATGTTGCTGTGATCTTTGGTGTAAGGGACCATCAATCACAAAGGTAAGTTTACCTGAGTGGCAAAATAGATCGAAATACCCAAGGGGACTGTGGCGTTCCCCTGGTGTTATTTGGACCGGTGATCTGCTGGGTCACTCCAGTCTTCGACTCTGGGAGCCAGCCTTATACTGCTCTGCTGTGAGAACCTCCACTCCTGGGCTCTTCATGCACAGCCTCTGGCATGTAAGCTGCTCCTTGGATCGTGCAACTGAATGACACTAGCCAATATCTCTGGTCCCAGACACAACCCTAGGAACATCCGTCTTGCAGTGTCCTGTTATGCCTGCTGGACGCTGCAAGCTTATATGAGTTTGCCAGTATAACAAAGAAATTGATATGTACCAGGCTTGTTATCCCAAGGGGAGTCTCGGACACGCTTCAAACCAAAAGCACTGATTCAGGTAGAATAAACAAACAAATTTATTAACTACAAAGATAGATTTTAAGTGACATTAAGCGATAGGCAAAAAGTCGGAGTGGTTACCAAAATAAAATAAAATATAAGCACGCAGTCTAAACTCTCAACCCTATCACACTGGTCAACATCTAGATTAAGCAGTTTTCTCACCCCACTGGATATTGCAGTACTTAATATACAGGTTTCCTTAAACCTGGGCCAATCCCTCTGTTGGAGTTTTGTCTTCTTCTCAGTGTCTTGGTTGCTTGTAGCATAGGTGGGGCCAGGAGCAGAGCCCATGTTTTATACTCTCAGTCCATGTGCTTGGAAGCACAAGTCCAGGCATGTCTGGGAGGCATTGCTGAGTCTCTCCAAGCAAGGATGAACAATTCCCCTGGTGTGGCCTTATGAAGGAGAGTCATTGCATTGTAGCTCCCTTGCTGGACAATGGCTGTTGATGGGTTGGTTGATATCTTGCCCAGGTGTTGGTTATTTTCTTTCCTTGCCTCTGAGGCACTAATATCTGGCTGATTCCCCAATTTACAGCATGTTTTAGTGACCACCATACAACACAATTCTCATAACTTCACATGCATTAATGATACACATATATGGATAGAGAAAAGCCTTTCAGCAGATCACAACCTTTCTCCTGATACCTTACAAAACATACTTTATACGTAAGATCATGATTATATGAAAATGAGGAATATAGGGGTTACAGTACGCTCCCCCAAGGCATAGAATGTCACAGCAACTGGCTGTGACTCCACGTTAAGGCTGTTATAGTGCCTGATGAGTTTACACTTGATACTCAGTGGGTGGAATCTAAGTATAAAACTCACAGCCAATTTGGGGTTTATGCCCTGCTTCTTAACAGTCTGTCCTAAGGTTGCAGAGAATCCTGTGGCACCTTATAGACTAACAGACGTTTTGGAGCATGAGCTTTCGTGGGTGAATACCCACTTCGTCAGATGCATGTAGTGGAAATTTCCAGGGGCAGGTATATATATGCTAGTAAGGCAAGCTAGAGATAACGAGATTAGTTCAATCAGGGAGGATGAGGCCCTGTTCTTAGCAGTTGAGGTGTGAAAACCAAGAGAGGAGAAACTGGTTGTGTAGTTGGCAAGCCATTCACAGTCTTTGTTCAATCCTGAGCTGATGGTGTATCTGCAGATGAACTGAAGCTCAGCAGTTTCTCTTTGAAGTCTTGGTCCTGAAGTTTTTTTGCGCAGGATGGCCACTTAGGTCTGCTATAGTGTGGCCAGGGAGTTGAAGTGCTTTCCATACAGTTTTGTATATTCCATTCCTAATATCTGATTTGTGTCCATTTATCCTTTTCCATAAGACTGCCAGTTGGCCGATGTACATAGCAGAGGGGCATTGCTGGCATATGAATGGCGTATATTACATTGGTGGACGTGCAGGTGAATGAACCGGGTGATGTGTGTAGCTGATCTGGTTAGGTCTGTGATGGGTCGCTGGTGTAGATATGTCGGCAGAGTTGGCATCGAGGTTTGTTGCATGGATTGGTTCCTGAGGCTGGAGTTACTATGGTGCGGTGTGCAGTTGCTGGTGAGAATAACATTTCAGGTTGGCAGGTTGTCTGTGGGCGAGGATTGGCCTGCCACCCAACAGCCTGTGAAAGTGTGGAATCATTGTCCAGGATGGGTTGTAGATCCCTGATGATGCGTTGGAGGGGTTTTAGCGGGGGCGTATGTGAGGACAGTGGGAGTCCTGTTGGTTAACAGATATCATCTTTTTCCAAATGCAAACAGATGGACATCATACCAAATGGACTAAAGGTAAAAAATCCACTGCTATCTACATACTACAACAGACCAGAGTGAGAGATTATTGCCCTCTCTTGGTTTTCACACCTCAACTGCTAGAACAGGGCCTCATCCTCCCTGACTGAACTAACCTCATTATCTCTAGCTTGCTTGCTCGCACATATATACCTGCCCCTGGAAATTTCCACTACATGCATCTGATGAAGTGGGTATTCACCCACGAAAGCTTATGCTCCAAAACATCTGTTAGTCTATAAGGTGCCACAGGATTCTCTGACAGATCCAGACTAACACGGCTACCCCTCTGATACTTGTCCTAAGGTTGGTACTGATGCTCTTGAGCCACTGCAGGACAGCTTAGCACAGAGATTCACAATTAGAAATGAGGTAGTAAAGCTTTCGTGCAAGACAGTGTTTAAAATGGGTCCATAGTGAAGGTTGTGGCTAACAGTACTACAGAACAGAAAGGTCTGGTGCAGAACAGCAGTATCTTAGGTTGTCCATCCCATTGGTCTGCAGGTTTGAATATACCAGAGGAGTGCAGACTACTGTTGTATTTCCTGCATAAAGTTAAGGCAGGAGAATGCTTCTGTCATTTCCTGATCTCTGCCAGTCATGGCCAGAGCTGAGAGTTAGGCGTTTTTAAGTCACCAAGCCAACTTCTAATTATACACGTGGTCCAAGGTCAGCACCCTCTTATGGGCTCCTCTGAAAGCCATGGAATGCTTTCCAGCTGATGACGTTTTCCTCAGGTGCTTCCTGTTTCATAGGACATGGCCACACAAATATGTCAATGGCAGGAAATCATGTTGTAATATATGAAAGTAGCTTCTCACTGGCTTTTTTTGGGAGACAGGTCTGTGCTGTCCAGGCTTCCTTGCAGTTTAACTTTGTAGGGAAGCCAGTAGAGCCTGTTCCTCAAGCCATTTGCAGAGCAGGGAAGGAAGAGCTTCCTGAATGGCATAAACAAGCTCAAAATCACATGTTACTATGAAAACCTGCCAAAGCAGAGTGGCGGTTGTGAATCCATTTGGGATGCTGCAAGGTTGGACTGTTTCCACAGCTTCTTGTTCTAAAAGCTAATACTTTTCTTCCAGCAGGGGCTACAGTCCTGAAGGAATTCTATGTTTACAGCAGGGCTCTAATCTTTCATATGAAAGCTTTGATGGTTTTCCAGAGGTGCTTTAGAGGAGAAAAAAATAGATCCCCAGACATTTTTTATGGGATGTTCAGGGTGAAGTGTGTCAGTAATCTGTTTAAGCTTCAGTTAGAGAAGGGCCCAAGACACAGATCTGTACACAATGTACTTTGGGGAAGTTCAGATTCCAATCCAGATGCAATCTTGGTGACCATGGGTATAGATACACTACACTTCAATTTCAGCGGCAGGTAGGGTGCAGGCAGCTACATACCACAATGAAAAGCAGGCTGCATCCACACTGCAGTGTGTAACCACATGTGGCAAAGAAGGGCTGTGGCAGAGGGAAGGCAGGAGAAAGGCTTAAGCAGCTGCTGGAGCCTTTCACTGTGACACGGAAAGGTTCTGTCATGGGGGAAAGGGGGCAGCAGAGAAAAGCCTCCTCTATTTAGGGTGACCAGACAGCAAATGTGAAAAATCAGGACAGGGGTTTTGGGGGGTGTAATAGGAGCCTATATAAGAAAAAGACCCAGAAATCAGGACTGTCCCTATTAAATTAGGACATTTGGTCACCCTACCCTCATTCCAGAGTCTTTTCCTGTAGTAGGGAAAGGCTCCAGCAGCTGGACACTACGTAGATGGGAAGGCATGACTTGGGTGAGTAGAAACTGTGTAGGGTGGGTAGGCTTGGGTGAGTAGAGAGCTGTGTAGAGTATTGTCACAGGGCGGGGTTCCTTGCCCCTGGGTTCTTACTGTAAATAGTCCTTGCGTACACCACTCACATGTGAACGCCAAGTGCTTTATTTACAATGTGCTTTATAAATGTTTGTTGCTTACAACATCAGTCTTATCCCCAATGGTCGGGGGAAAGTTCTCACCTCTCTGAGATCTTGGGCTTTTCTGGCCCTTTCTTCATGCCGAGAGGTCGCCAACCCTCCAGTATTGGCCTGGAGTCTCCCAGAATCCCTGGCATCGATCTCCCAGTGACTACTGAAAGCAATCCGGGATATTTTAATAGGCTATTTTCAGAAAATGACATTACGTCATGTTGGAGGGGGAAAAAGATCTCCTGGAATAGTTGGCAGTCAGAGTTGGCCACCCTACTCCAGTCTTCTTCCTGCCTCTTTTAACTGTTTCTAGCTGACAAACTGAATCACTTAGTACTTAAACTACTTCATCAGTTAACCCCGTGTGGTGACACTTCCAAAGTGCATAGAGTGGTGAGTCTGCCTAAGTGACGCAGTTATACCAACCTAACCCCCGGTGTAGACAGCACTATGTCAATGGAGGGTTTTCGCCTGTTGATATGGCCATCTCCTCTCGAGGGGGTGGAGTACCTATGCCTGTGGGGAAAGGTCTCCTGGTGGCATAGGTAGTGTCTTCCCACACTAAAGCCGCACAGCTGCAGTGTTGTAAGGCTATGTCTACACTAGCACTTTTGTTGGTATAACTTATGTCACTCAGAAGTGTGAAAAAACACACCCCTGAGCAACGTAAGTTACACCGACAGAAGCACCGCTGTGGACAGCGCTATCTTGGTGGGAGAGCTTCTCCCACTGACATAACTACCACTGCCCATGGAGGTGGTTTTATTATGTCAACGGGAGAGTTCTCTCCTGTCAGCATAGAGCGGCTACATGGAGATCTTACAGCAGCGCAGCTGCATTGGTTGAGTGGTGCTGCTGTTTGCTCTCTGGTGTAGACATGCCTAAGTGTAGAAAATCCCTCGGATTGGCACAGGTACCTGCTCAGTACATACCCCACCCTTTTGGTGTGTCTGTAACCTACTTGCCTAAGCTGTGTCTCACTGTCTATACTGTTACTTAAATCTGTCTTGCTGGGGGGGGGGCTACCTGAGTACATACTCTACTCGCTGTTGAAAGAAGCATTCAGTGTAAACGTTGCCTCTGTACTCTAAATACAGGGGTCGTGTTGCCACTAAGCATCTTAAACATAAGGAATTCCTTCACTCTCATCAATCTCAAGCTTCTGTAGGGTGTTTCCTTTAATGTTTCATGCTCTCTTGGCACCAGGTTTTTTGTGTTTCTAATGTTGTGTATTGTTGTATTCTTTAGGGCCCAGTTCAGCCAGTGCCTGGGGACAGAGCCTTATCTGGTGTCAATTGTCATAGTTCCATTGAAGTCAATGCCACTATGACAGTTTACACCAGATTGTGATCTGATCCCTGGCTTTCACGCAGGTGTATGACATGGGCCTGATCCACTACCCACTAAAGCCAATGGAAAGGCCCCCATCAAGCCTTGTGCATGTGTGTGACTGTGCCCTCCCTTGTGTGGTCTACTTGTAGGCCAGTTAGAACTGCACTCGCTGAGCACAGGACAAGAACTTCTCCTAACCTACTCGTCTAGCACCCATGCTGTGCAAGGCGAAGTGAACAGCACCCACAAAATGCAGGAGCAGGTGTGTAGACTGTGTGCCTACAGAAGCATTCCGTTTGGCAGAACACGTCTGCTCGCATTTCCTGAGCCCCACAAGTCATGGCCAGGGGTGGCAGGTAGGTGTTTTATTGCACAAATCAACTTTCCAACTACACCCTGGGCTCAGTGTTAACACAAGTTCCTGGATTTCTCTGCAGTGCCTTCCAGTGTTCCCTCTGATGGTGATGGGGAGGGTGCCATCCCTTTACTGTGAGCTGTGGCTGAATAACACAGTTAAGCCAATATACGTGAGGAGGTGTACAAACCACACACTGGAGAGCAAGGGGTTAAGGAACAGCTCTAGCTGCATCCAGCTGCACCTGCAGGGCTTGCACAAGCTGGAGTCAGGGCTTTAAAAACAGGAGCAGGGCACTTCAGAGGGAGGTAGTGTAAGGGAGCAGAGGGTGATTCTGAAGGGAAAAATATTGCCCAGGAGCTCATTGCCTTGGACCTGGCAATGCAGGGCTGTGCAAACCAACAGAGCAGATGCAGTGGCTGAGACTCCAGGCCAGAGTCTTGATTAGAGTGAGTTACTCTGGGAAGCTAAAGGGGATTGTGGTAAGATGTAGTCCAGGGGAGAGCAGTAGCTTAGCACCTCAAAAGAATTTCTAGGCACCTGGATACTGCCGTGGTGCCCATGACGTCGGAACCTGCTACAAAGAGACAGACAGACAGAGTCAAGGAAATTGTCTCAAATGGCCACTCTAGGAACTGACAATTTTTTAAAAACAAAGACAACCTTTAGATAAAGGTGGAGCAAAACTGAATACAATCATCCTGATCTTCTGTTGTTGTCAGATAGGGCACACTGTGCATTTCAGGAGAGGCAGGGTTGCAAAGGTGAGTTCAGTCTGCCTCTGTGCTCCTCAGGCCACTGTGCACTGAGCTAGACTCCTGAAAGCTGCTTTATCTTTCACTGGCTGCCTATGGCCACCAGGGTGGCAGATGCCTGAATGGTCATGGGGAACACAGAACTGGCTTAAAGACATTTTCTGAGCTGCACCAAGCACTCCTCTGTGTCAGCTCAGTTTAAGCTGTTGTCTTCAGTGCTATCAGTCTGGTATTGTTCACCAGCATCCATTCATTAAAACTCTTTAGAAGGTAAAGGTACATAATGCACACAGTCAGTAAACTACCAATAATATCTATCTAAGACGTGCTGGAGCTTTAGGGAGTTTCCGTGCTCGACAAAGTAGATCTTCTTTGTCAGCTATTGCTTGGAAATGATGCTAACTGTGCTGTTCTCTCTTTCTTTTTAAACTGGACACCAATAGAGGTCTCAGTGCCACACCATCATATAGGTAACAGGGTTCCAGGAATAGAGTAAATGCTAAATTCATTTTCATCAGTCTCATTGTTTGAGCCTCTTGAACTGTCCCTTCCCAGCAGTCAGCCTGAGCAAAAGGAAATACAGCAGGATTTTAAAACCACGTCCTTCTTGTGTGACTAAAACAAGACACAGATCATTACAGTCTGTACCCTTAAAAGGCTTGTAATCTAGTTAGTCGCAGGAAAAACAGTTCAGACCCAAATAATTAGAGCTGGATAAGTCATTTAGTTGATAAATTTCACTTTGCTATTGTTAGCGAGCAGTAATTATAATGTAAGTGGCCTAATGCTGGTAGGTATGGTGGAAGAGGCATGCTTTAATGAGTGATTTTAAGAAGAGAAGATGGGGGGGGGGGGCTGCCTTTTGTGCCCAGGTGGCAGGGAATTCTAAATAGGAGGGGCTGCATGGAAGAAAGCATGGAGATGGGAATCAGAGAAGGCTACACAGGAAGCCGTGAGATTGGAGGTTCTGAGGAAGTGTAGGAACAGGAGGAAACAAGAGCAAAGAGGTGAGAAGGTTTACTTGCTTATTTCCCAAGCTAGCCACACTAAGAGAGAAGGCTGTGGATTAGTGACAATAATAAACCCAAGGTTAAGTTATTCTTGATTCCATTTGAACAGTGTGTGGGTCAGGATAGCATCATCCATATCCCATTTAGACAAGCAACAATATCTGATTGCCATAAAAGTCAGGAAATGAAGAAAGAGAAGTGGCTTTTTATCCTCCTAAATATTACCAGAGGTCATAGAAAGGTACAGATTCAGTTATTGCTTTTTGTTTGTTTGTTTGTTTGTTTGTTTTAACATCTGTTTTTATACTCCTAGCCTGCTGTTTCCTGGCCAAAGGCTTAGTGGCTGAGTCAAATTGTACTTACTGTAGCAGAAACACCGCAAGGCAACTGAATGGCAGCAAGTAGAAGGGGACGGGGAAGAGATGTCACCAAAAAGCTCATCACTTCAATCAAGGCAGAATCACTGAACTAAAACCTCCCAAGATGGAGAAATGTTTTGATAAGAAGACCAGGACAAAAGCCCTGGAAAAACGCATTGCTTACTAAGGCAAGGCAACAGAGTGGAATACAATGCAGGATTAGAGAGCATGATGAAATGCAGCTGTGGAAGGGAGGAATACAGCTAGAATCATAGGGGATGGAGGGCAAGATTTAGAAAGTATTTAGGTACCTAAAGATGCAGGTAGGTGTGTTGTGGAATTAGCAAAAGTGCCCAGATCATAGAATATCAGGGTTGGAAGGGAACTCAGGAGGTCATTGAGTTCAACCCCCTGCTTGCTCAAAGCAGGACCAATCCCCAGACAGATTTTTGCCACAGATCCCTAAATGGTCCCCTCAAAGATTGAATTCACAACCCTGGGTTTAGCAGGCTGATGCTCAAACCACTGAGCTATCCCTCCCCCTCAGATGAACTAGGTGTTTAGTTCATATTGGCTTGTAATTGGAGTTAAGTGCCTAACCTGCTCAGGTGCTTTTGTAAATCCCGCTATGTCCCAATCTTAGTAGAGCTGGTCAGGAAAATTACCATGACACATTTTTCCATCAGAATTTGTCCAGTCATCAATCAAAACATCTTGTGGAAATGGTTAGATTTTCATGAGCTCCTGATGGAACCCAGGCAGGCTGCAAAACCAGGTACTTTAACATTATGCTGCCCCTGTATTTCTAGTTGTTCAATTTTGCATTGAAAATACATGATTACACTGTAGAAATTGTCCTGGAGAAAGTTGGAGGTTTTGACAGGTGGGCTGCAGCTAAACTATTTAAAACCTGGAAAGGTGAGAGAGGATTGGGGGGAATAGGCCTGTTAGCTTGATATTTCTACTAAAATGGTTAATGTTGACATTTAATTTGTCATCATTAGTGTAACAGTGGCAAACCAGGGGCCAGCTCTTGCCAAGACTGAAGACATTAGCTAAGAACTGACAAACTTGTAGATGGAAGCCAGGCCAGCTGACCTTATAAGAATATATCTAGTGTTTAGACTCCATGAAAAGTATGTAAGTTGCTGCATGCATGAATCTCACTTGCAATATCTGAATTCCATGCTATAAAAAAATGTTAAGTTTTGCTTTTTAACTTTGAATGTGTGTGCTCTGAACTTATGAATCCAGGCATGAGACTCCTCCCCTCACCCATCCAGAAGGACTATCAAAATCAGATGGTCCGTCAAGGAATATCACAATACAGAGAGTTGGTTAATGGCCCTCCCTGCACCTGGGAAGTGCTATGTGCCAGGAAGCTCCTCCTATAGGTCTGGAAGCTGAATAAAGGAAGTAAAACAAAACCACAGGAAAATTTTCCATCTTTTTGGTTGTTTGAATTCTGAAGGGCCAGAGCTTCTAAACTGAAACCAGAGATCCCCAAGGGCTGCCTCCGGGGTCCACCCTGAAAGACATCTTCATTTGGAAGATCACAACAACTCTGACACTCTTAGGATTTAGATGTAAAAGCAGCAGAGAATCCTGTGGCATCTTATAGACTAACAGACGTTTTGGAGCGTGGTCTGCCCGGTCGGCAGCGTGATATCAGATACTAAGCTGGTAATTTAGCTGGAGGCGTTTTATGCTAATGAGCTTTCGTGGTGACATACGATCATCAGATGATGTAGTGGAAATTTCCAGGGAGTGGATTATATATGGCTATGCAGCAGCATGCTAAGATAATAGGTTAAGTTCAATTCAGGGTAGGATGTAGGCCTCTGTTCTAGCAGTTTGATGGTCTGTACAACCACAGCGAGGAGAAACTGTATTCTGTAGTTGCAAGGCCATTCACAGTCTTTATTCAATCCTGAGCGTGACTGATGGTGTCAAAGTCTGCACGATGACTTGGAAGCCCTCAGCACGTTTTCTCTTTGATGAGAGTAATACTGTTTGAGTTTCTTGCGTCAGCGATGGCCACCTTAAGGTCTGCTATAACCAGTGTGGCCAATTGAGAGGTTGAAGTGCCCTATCTACTCTACAGAGTTTTTGTAATTATTGCCCATTCTTCTACTCCTGATTTTGTGTCCATTTATCCTTTTCCATAGAGACTGTCCGTTTGGCCGATGTACATAGAACGCAGGACGCGTTGCTGCATATGATGCGTACTATTACATTGCTGGATATTGCAGTGTGAATGAATGTTGTGTGGTGTGGCTGATCGTAGGTCTGTGATGGTGTCGCTGGTGTAGAATGGTGGCAGAGTTGGATCCAGTTTGTTGCATGGATTGGTTCCTGAGCTGGAGTTACTATGTGCGGTATGCAGTTGCTGGTGAGAATACTTTCGTTGGCAGGTTGTCTGTGGGCGAGGATTGGCCTGCCACCCAAAGCCTGTGAAAGTGTGGAATCATTGTCCAGGATGGGTTGTAGATCCCTGATGATGCGTTGGAGGGGTTTTAGCTGGGAGCTGTATGTGATGGCCCGTGAAGTCCTGTTGGTTTCTTTCTTGGGTTTGTCTTGCAATTTCATTGGTGGGTATACATTTGCTTGCTTTAATCTGTAAATAACTCATTTCTTTTTTCTAGTTAATAAACCTTGAGATAGTTTATTACAGGATTGGCTACAGGCAGTATCTTTTGTGTAAGATCTAGGGTACCAACTGATCTAGGATCGGTGACTGGAAGCAACGTGAATGTAGTGTGATTTCTAGTGTAAGTGACCATTTATCACTACGTCCAGTTTGTCCTTGGGAGGCAAGATAGACTGGAGAGTCTAAGGGGGCTATCTGTGACTTCAGGGTAAGACTGTTATAGTGATTCAGGAGTTCACATTTGTTACTAGCTTGATTAAATCTAATTATAGACCCTTACCACCAGTTTGGGGTATCTGCCTTGTTTTTGAGTCTGTGTCGAGGTAGGCACTCATAGTTATGACCCACTGCAGACAGTGTGACAATTAGCTCTTAGAGTTAATAACCCATTGAGATGAACTGGGCAGTTCATACTTTTCTTAAGGCTGTTCTAATTTGTGCCAGCAGCCATAGGGCAGACAGAGATTACCAAAGTGCAAGGAAAAAACAACTATCCTCTCTCTTCTCTCTGGTTATGACCCCTACATCAATACTCAGCAAAAGAGGTCGCATAGGACCAGAGGATCCTTCTTGGCTGGATCCACTGGGGCTGCTTTCCGCCAATGAAGCAATGCCTAGGAGCCAGAGTGCAACCCAGGATTGAGGTCCCTTTATTTAAAATCACTGCTGATGCATTTGGTTCAAGGGAGAGAATTTTCAGAGACAATATCTGAATTAAAAAGATCAGAATGTTTCATTAAGAGCCAACTTGGCAGGGACACTGTGAATTCAAATAAGACACTACAATTTAATCTTTCAAATATTTGTACTTGGATTAAAATTAAAACTCTTCACTTACGAGCCAATCTATCTGAACAATCAAGTGAAAATGAACGTGGTCATTAAAAAACAGAGTAAACTTGCTGTTATTTTTTTTTAAAAACTGGTAGTTTTCAAGGACTTTTCACATCAATATTCTTCTGATTTTTTTCTATCTTCATACTTTCAAGAAAATCAAATGATGTACTTGCTTGTTAATCTGTTGCTATGGGAAGATGATGAGACTAGAAAACAGTGAGGATTATGACTGTAGCAGTAGGAAGATGATTATATAAAATTGCTTTTGCTAACAGTGTAAGGTATTTAGAAGTAAATGGTTTTATCTCTTCATGTTTTCCCTTTATGCGGCTCACTGGAAAAAAGCTTCTTTGGTTGAATAAATGCCATTTCTAGTTTGGCTTTTTACAGAGATTAAAAATTAGGCCCTCCATCTATGCACTGAAACATATGATCCTTACAAGGAACAAGAGTACTGGACTGCAATCCGAATCAACTGCTGTTTTTTTGTAACATTTGTATAGCTTCTGTTTTCTGATTCCTGTTTTTGCTGAGATACAAGGGACTTCTTACCATCAAGTTGGCAACCTGACAGATGCCTAAGCGCTACACCTCATTGTTGTGGTTTCTTTACCGTACTATATAGAAGCCCCAATCAAGATCTACGGTGCTAGATGTTGTACATACACGAAATGGAAGGCAGTTGCTGCCCCAAAGACTTTCTTGTATAAGTAGACAAAGGATGTCGTATTATTATCCCCACTTTACCAGTGAGGAACAGAGAGATTAAATGGTTTACCCAGCATCACAGAGGGAGTCTGCTGAAGAGCTGGGAAGTGAACCTCACTCTCCTGTGTTGTAATTCATTACTTTAATCATGTAACGATGCTGCCTTTGGTGGGACACTTTTGAGAGTATCAAGTCAGGACAAATTGCTTAGAGTAGGGCAGTTACAGCCCAAGGCTGGGGTTTCTTCACTTCTTAGGCACACCACGACAGCCAGACAGAGAGGACTTTGGTTTTACCCCACTGGCTAACCATAAGTCGTACAAGCAATTCCCTTAGACACTCCAGTTTCCCAGTACCACCACCAATGCCACTCATTATGGGGACGAATGGTTATGAAAACCAATACTCCAGTAAAAGAAAAAGGTTCTCCTGATCCCAAAGGAGCAAGCCCCAGACCCAGGTCAATATACAAATCAGATCTTACCCACAAATCACACTGTTGCTAATCTTTTAGTATCTAAAATCTAAAGATTTATTCATAAAAGAAAAAAGATATGGATGAGAGCTAGAATTGGTTAACTGGAATCAGTTACATACAGTAATGGCAAAGTTCTTGGTTCAGGCTTGTAGCAGTAATGGAATAAACTGCAGGCTCAAATTAAGTTTCTGGAGTATATCCACAGCTGGGATGGGTCATTCAGTCCTTTGTTCAGAGCTTCAGCTTGCAGTAAGGTTCCTCCAAAGGTCAGAAGCAGGATTGAAGACAAGATGGAGGAGATGCAGCAGCCTTTTATAGTGTCTTGCCATGTGGCCTCTGCTTTTTTTGTCCCAAAGACAAGCTATCTAGCACATAGCATAGAAAAACCTTAGAGTTCTGTCCATAGGCATGTCCCTTCATGCCTTGCTGAGTCACAAGGTGTATCTGCCTTCTCTCAATGTGTTAATTGTATAGCTGATGGTCCTTAATGTGCCATCAATCAGGCTAGGCAGCGCTGATGCCAAATTGTCACCCAGAAGCATAGCACAAGTTTGAAATACAGACAGTATAGAGCCAATACTTATAACTTTAAATACAAAAATGTTACATGCATACATAACCAGCAAACCATAACTTTGTCATAGACACCTTACTTGACCTCCTTTGCACAAGATTTGGTGCCGCTACAGGATCTTGGTTGCAACAATTGTCTATACAGTCACAGTTTGTGTTAATAACATCACAAATCATAAGATCATTCTGGTTCTTTCTGGTTTTCAATGTGTTTTACCTTGCATAAGGCTCATGCCTGCATTGCTTGCTCCTAAATTCTGCTCTTAAACTACACATATAAATGTGGAGTAACTCTACTGGCTTCATTGGTCTCAGTCCTAATTTGCACTGTTTTAAGAGAGAGCATAAACTGGCCCCTTGACTATAATGGGAGTTTTGCTGGCAGAGGGACTATATGGCTGGGCCCTACCTGTCTACAACCCTAACATTTACCGTCTTCTTTGCTGAATAAAAATTGTCGCTCACTAGTAATAAAAACCTACAGTTGACTTGCTTCCTCCTTATCCAGCACTTACAGAGGTAGATCTCTTGCTAGACATGAAAAAACAGTATCAGAAGTTTTTAGAATTCTCTGGGTTACCCCACACTCTTGTCACTCCTGCACTCTGCATGACATATCCTGAATCCCAGGTTTTCCATTATTTTACCAAAGTCTTCTCATTCCATTTTGGATTTTTTCTCTTTCAGGGTCTGAAGTTTTTAGCACCTTGCCCTCATTCCTATTGCTGGATTCCTGAGAGATTTAATATATTTGCTTTATAACTCATATACTTTCTTCCTTCTGCAATTCTTAATTGATTGTATTTTAATGCCTCATGCAAAATCAATTGGGCATTTTAAAGCAGAAGTAGCAGAAACTGGGTGCCACTTTGAAGGGAATATTTTCTAAAATTTATATCTGAATCTTTAACACAGGGATTGAAGTGAGATTTTTATAAAACTAAAAACATCAAACTTATCAGCGGCTCAGCCACTGCCAATACACATTTAAAAGGTAGCCAGTCCTTGTGCGGGATTCAATATTCAAACGAATAGCCTGCAAGGGAGAGGTGGACAACAGGATGGTATGCTACCTTCCTGCAACCAAGACACAAGCTGTCACTCTAAGATTAGATAGGCTTTTGAAGCTGACATAATGGTTCATATTGGCATTAATGACACTTTGTAGTGGAATATCTTGCAAGATAGTAAATGTCCTCAGGGAACTCACAAGCATGCTGAAGAAGACTGTCCCAGGGATCTTCTCTGAGAGCCTTCTTGTCCCATAAGCAAAGGAAGACAAAAGGCAGAAGATTCTAGAAGTGAATCGCTGGATAGCTAAGTGGTGTAGTAAGCAGGGTTTTGGTTTTGTGGACCATTGGCTCACCTTTTATGGGGAGAGTTGGTGGTATTTTGTTTGGATGGCCTCCACCTCAGTAAAAGGGGGACCAATATTCTTGGGGGCAGGTTGGCTAAAGTAGTTACATGATTGTTAAGCTAATAGCAAAAGGGGAAGGTAAAAAGAGGGAAGATATGAATGCTCAGCACAAAACTGAGATGTCCAGAACAAAATTACTCGAGGAACCAAAGGACATCAAGAGAAGAAATTACTGAATTGCCTATAAACCAATGCTAGGAACCTGGCTAATAAATAAAAAAAAAATTGGAATTGCTCATTTATGAGCATAAATTTAATCTAGTTAGTATTACTGAAACCAACTAAATGTCTCTCCATGTAGCCACTATTTGTTGGCTTTCCTGCCGACAAAAACCTTCCACCCCCAATGAGCGGCGTTTGTGTTGTCGGCAGGAAAGCGCTGCTGCCGACAAAGTGTTGTTCACACTGGCTGTTGTTGTAGCCAAATTTTTGTCTTTCAGGGTTGTTGGTTTTTTTTAACACCTCTGAAAGACAAAAGTTTTGTGAATGACAAGCTCCAGTGTGGACATAGTCTTGGACTCTCACAGGTCTGGAGCTATGAAACAGAAACAAAGATTCCCTGGGTCAAACTGGGTTATCCCTAAAAGACATTCAGAACTGACAGATTACTGCAGCTCTGTCACCTTTTGGAAACCACAGACTGCAACTCTATTGTGTATATATTTGCCTGCTTTAAGCCTGTAATTTTTTTTCTTATTTCTTTTTTTAGGCCTCGTCTATCCTACAGAGTTAGGTTGACGTAAGGCAGCTTAAGTTGACTTAAAATGTAACTCCCACAGATGTAACTCGCCTATTACATTGACAGAATTCCGCCTCCATGAGAGGCACAGTGCTTAGGGTGATGTAGTTAGGTCAACACAGTGTCAGTGTAGATACTACATTGCTTACATCGACTGTTGCTGCCTTTCACAATCCATCATTGTAAATAAGAGCAAGTGCTCCTGGTGGGGATGCACCCCTCCTCCGCCCCCCCCCCCCCAAACACAAGAAGCGTAGTGTGGACATGCACAAGTGATTTAATTACTGCAGTGACTGTACATCGACATATCGTAGGTCAACCTGTAGACTTGCCATTAGTTAATAAATTATTTGATAATGTTGCTCATGACTGGTTACTAGCATTGTCTTTGGTTTGAGATATAAAGTATAAATTGACTAGGGGTGAGTGAGTGGTCTCTTGGGACTGGAAGCAACCTGAATATTTTGTGATCTTTGGTGTATAGGAACCAACTAGCACTAAGTCCAGCTAGCCTGGGTGGCAAGAGAGACTGGAATGCCCAAGAGGACTGTCTGTGACTCCGTGGTAAGCCTGTTTCAGGGCTTCAGGAGTTCATACTTGTTACTGTGTTGGTGAAATCTAATTATAGAACAAACCACCAGTGTGGGGTCTCTGCCCTGCTTCAGTCTGCCCTGAGATTGGCACTCGTGGTCATGAGCCACTCCAGGCAGCATGACACCCACAACTGAGGAAGAAGGCTATATTGGTTTTAAAAAAGCAATCTGGTTTAGAAGGGAAGTGAAGGCAACTACATAAAAAGTTTAAGTATATTAGAGACAGAAAGAATCCTAACAATGGTATTGATTCATTACTAGATGGACAAGGTAGAATGATCAATAATAATGCAGAAAAGGCAGAAGTGTTCAACAAATATTTCTGTTATGTATTTAGGAAAAGCAGATGATGTAGCCATTTCTTATGATAACACTTTCCATTCCAATAGTATCTCAGGAGACCATTAAACAGCAGCTATGATAGTAAGACATTTTAAAATCAGCAGATCCCAATAATTTTCATCTGAAAGTTTTAAAAGAGCTGGCTGAGGCACTCACTGGGCTGTTTATGTTGATTTTAATAAACCTTGGAACACGGGAAGTTCAACACTGGAATGAATGTTGTGCAAATATTTTAAAAGATTAAACAGGATGACCCAGGTAATTATAGGCCTGTCAATCTCTCCAATCCCACTCAAAATAATGCAGGCGATGATATGGGATTTCATTAATAAAGAATTAAAGGAGGGTATTATAATTAATGCTATATCAACATAGGTTTTTGGAAAATGGATCCCATCAAACTAACTTGATACCTTTTCTGATGAGATTACAAGTTTGGTTACTAAAGGTAATGTCAGGCTTTTGAGTTCTAGGCAGTCATGCCTAATGGTTGGAGAGGGGGTTAAGAATAGGTACAAGAGGTTGAAGCTGGTTGTAGAGTCAGGACTGGGCCAAAGGCAGCACTAAAATTGGGATCCGGGGATAGGCAGTGGATCAGAACCAGGGCCAGAGTCCATAAACAAGTCAAATCAGGATGGCACTTGGAGTCTGGCAGCAGGCCAAAAATCAAAACTGGGTTGACGTCAGTCCAAAGGTCTGGGGGTCAAGAGGCAGGTGCAGGGCTGGTGAGGATCAGGGCTGGCAATGGAGTGAGGTCAGAATAGAGTATGGGCGAGGGCTGGAGGTTTACTAGCTGTCTGAGACAGCAGGAGGTTTACTAGCTGTTGCACAGACTAAATTGTGGCTCTGGTGGTGATAGTGAAATACTTGTGCCTGGGGTCATCTGACCTGGACCCTGCCCAGGGACAGGCTGCAGCAGCATGCCTGAGAAATGAGTCACTGCAGGCTCTGCAGGAGGGATGAGTCACTGCAGTTGAGGGAGAAGCCCTGGTCCAGCTGTGGGTTTGCCGCACAGGTAATAACACTGCTGTAATAGACTTAGGCCTTGGCTACACTTGAGAGTTACAGCACTGGTGGTGGCTTTATAGCGCTGCATCTCACTCCCCGTCCACACTGGCAAGGCACATGTAGCACTGTATCTCCCTGGCTACAGCACTGCTTGTACTCTACTTCCCAGGGAGGAATAAAGACTATAGCGCTGCTTCTGCAGCACTGGGGCACCAGTGTAAACAGGGAATAATCTTGGTAAGCTGTGACTGACCTCCGGAAGCATCCCATAATCCTTTTAAGTGAAGGTCCCACTCTTTGTTTTGTTGTGAACTCCGGGATCCCGGAGCTGCTTATCAAAAAAACAAATACAGCTCCTGTTTGCTGTGAATGAGCAGAGGCAGGGGGGCTCCCTCTGGAACGCCCACAGCTAGTGTTTGCTTGAGGAAAGAAGCGGTGCAGGAGAGGGGAGGGCCATTTTGGTGAGCGGTTGCTTATCTGGTCTGTGAGGAAAAAAACAAACAGCTGTTGTTTGCTTTCAGTGAGTGAGAGAGGGGTCGGAACTTGCAAGGCAGGCACTGACACAGTGTTGGCTCCAAAATTCCACTCTCTCTCTCCCTTAAATGTCTGTAAGGTGTTTGACATTTTGATTAAAAAACTTGAAAGATATAAAATTAACATGGGACACATTAAATGGATTAAAAGCTTGCTAAACGATAGGTCTCAAAATATAATTAAAACATGGAATTATCATCGAATGGGTGTATTTCTAGCAGGGTACTGCAGGGATCGGTTCGGGCCCCTACTCTATTTAACACTTTTATTAATGACCTGGAAGAAAACAGAAAATCATCACTGATAAAGTGTGCAAATGACACAAAAATTGGGGGAGTGATAAATAATGAAGAGGACATATCACTGATTAAGAGTGATCTGGATCACTTGGTAAGTTGGGAACAAATAGTAGGTTTTTTAACACAGCTAAATGTAAATGTAAAGAATATAGGCCATACTTACAGGATGAGGGATATTATCCTGGGAAGCAGTGACTCTGAAAAAGATTTTGGGGGGAGGGGGCATGGTAGATAATCATCTGAACAAGAGCACTCAGTGCAGTGCTGTGCACAAAATGCCATCATTGCAAAATGCATCAACAGGGGAATCTGAAGTAGGAGCAGAGAGGTTATTTTACTCTGTATTTGGCGCTGATGTGACTGCTGCTAGAATACTGTGTCCAGTCTGGTGTTCACAATTCAAGAAGGAGGATGATAAATTGGAGAGGGTTTAGACAAGAGCCCTGATTATGATTAAAGGATTTGAAAACATGCCTTATAGCAGTGTTTCTCAAACTGGGGTCGCCGCTTGTGTAGGGAAAGCCCCTGGCGGGCCGGGCTGGAGTCTTTACCTGCCCCGTCCACAAGTCCAGCCGATCACGGCTCCCATTGGCCATGGTTTGCTGCTCCAGGCCAATGGGAGCTGCTGGAAGTGGCACAGGCCAAGGGACTTACTGGCCGCCGCTTCCAGCAGCCCCCATTGGCCTGGAGCAGCGAACCGCGGCCAGTGGAAGCTGTGATCGGTCGGACTTGCGGACTGGGCAGGTAAACAAACGGCTCGGCCCTCCAGGGGCTTTCCTGACACAAGCGGTGACCCCAGTTTGAGAAACACTGCCTTATTGTGATGGACTGAGCTCCATGAGTCTATTTAGCTTAACAAAGAGATGATTAAGGGGTGATTACAGTCTATAAGTATCTACATTGGAACAAATATTTAATAATGGGCTTTTCAATCCAGCAGAGAAAGGCATAACATGATCCAGTGGCTGGAGGTTGAAACTGAAGCGATTCAGGCTGGAAATAAGGCCTACATTTTTAACTGACAGTACTTACTCATTGGAACAATTTGCCAAGGCTAATTGTGATACATGAAGGTGGGTGGAGGGGAGTAGCTCCCTTTGATGGACACCCAGCCAGCCAGTTAGCTGTAAAATCCCTCTTGGTCTAAATTAGCTGTTACCACTCAAGAAAGAGATCTTGGAATCATTGTGGATAGTTCTCTGAAAACATCCACTCAATATGCAGCGGCAGTCAAAAAAGTGACTCAAATGCTGGGAATAATTAAGAAAAGGATAGATAATAGGACTGAAAATATTGTGTTGCCTCTATGTAAATCCATGGTACGCCAACATCTTGAATAATGTATGCAGATGTGGTTGCCCCATCTCAAAAAATATATATTGGAAAAGGTTCAGAAAATGGCAACAAAAATTATTAGAGGTATGGAAACGGCTTGCATATGAGGAGATAATGATACGACTAGGACTTTTCAGCTTGGAAAAGAGATGGCTAAGGGGAGATATGATTGAGGTCTATAAAATCATGACTGGAGTAGAGGAAGTAGATAAGGAAATCTTGTTTACTACTTCTTATAACACAAGAACTACAAAGTCACCAAATGAAATTAATAGGCAGCAGGTTTAAAACAAATAAAAGGAAGTATTTCTTCATACAACACACAGTCAACCTGTGGAACTCTTTGCCAGAGGATGTTGTGAAGGCCAAGTCCATTACAGGGTTCAAAAAAGAACTAGATAAATTCATGGAGGATAGGTCCATCAATGGCTATTAGCCAAGATGGGCAGGAATGGTGTCCCTAGCCTCTGTTTGCCAGAAGCTGGGAATGGGTGACAGGGGATGGATCACTTGATGATTACCTATTCTGTTCATTCCCTTTGGGGCACTGGCCACTGTCAGAAGACAGGATAGTGGGCTAGATGGACCTTTGGTCTGACCCAGTAGGGCAATTCTTATGTTTGTATGTTCCTATTGACCTCAGTAGAAGTAACTCCTATCTTGGTGAGGAGGGAGGAGAATTGGGCCTCTGTTTCCACTGAGATTTGAATGCAAACTGCATATTTGGATCTCTAGTCCACTCCCAACATTAAATGAGTTCCATTTCCCTTGCAAAAAGTCTTTATGGGCCCAATATTTATAAGCAACTTCTTCTCTACCATTAGGGATCCTGCAAATCAATCACCCTCTCACTTTGGGAAAAAGTTCTGGTTCTTATCTGAGCATCTAGGGTCTGATTTGGATTTCAGTTTTACCAGTGTAAATTGGGAGAACACCATAGAAGTCAATGGAATACACCATATAAAACAAGTGTATAAAGACTGTAATTTCAAAATATTTCTTGAAATGTTTAATTAGTAGTGATGGGGGGAGCTCAAAAGGGGTGTAGTTTGGATGCGATAAGTCAAAACACTCAACAGTTCTAGCTGCTTGTCTGAGCTTTATCCAAACTTCTTTGAAGAAGTTGGTAAGATTTTTGAAGGAGGATACAGCAGGATTCTTTTTTTGAATTAGATTGGGTCTCCCAATTTTAGGTATTGTTCCTAGAGCAATCACAGATCGTGGCCCGTAGCTGACAAAGGACTGCCCCTGGGAGTGGTGGTAGTAAAGTATGCATTTCCTATCTACACAGGAAAAAGAGGGAAGGATGACAGAAGCAGGAACATAAATGGGGAGTGGATGAACCTGGAAAAAGAGACTTAAATAACTGGAGACTCAGTGGACAATTCCCATGCTTCCTGTAAAAAAAGCCAGACATCCTGAACTGCCATTTAAATGTACAAACCAACAGATATCCAGAAGTGAACTCTTTAGCATCATGTTTTAAATAGAAAAGTGCATTCATTTCCAAATGTTGGTATTTCCGTAATTATCTAAAGTCTACTTCAGAACGGTAGAAGCCTAGGTAGAGTAATGGAGTTTGACATTTTCTAGGGAAACAATATGCTAGTTCCCAGTATCTTTCAGCATTATTAGAGGACAATTGTTTTCTTAAAATAATATATATGGTATAATTCCAATAATTTGAATTGCCTCTGTCCAAAAATCCTAGCTATCTGAATTCATGTGCCCTCCATGGAGTCCTATGTTTGTTAATCACTTCTGTTTATCCAAACTCCTGGTTGTCCAAAACTTTTGGACGTTCCCTCGAGCTTTCGGCTAAATGGGAGTGTCCTGTAAACCATGGAATATTAAAAATAGGTCCCTATGTGCAGGAACAATATAATATAACTTGTTATATTAGATGCTGAAGAAGAATGAGACAATCAAATAGCTATTTTTTGGGGCGGGGTGTCAGGCAGAAACAAATCAATTCTTCATACTTCATGTCCTTCTAAACAGCAGATTGTAACATGTTTTTCATCAGCATTCCACCAGAGGTTAATTCAATGCCTTTGGAAATGACAAAAAGAGAAAATGCCTTTGGCTAAATCTGCTATTTCCTGGAATGTTGTTCGTAAGCAAGGCATATGTCTAAATATTGCATTAAGTATTGTGGCCTATTCCAAAGCAAAATGTTGGCTCATTCCCTGGGATCGAGGGTGACCCCTCATTCCAGCCGTTATCCATGCATTTGAGGAAGTCAAGATGGTTCTTCCTTGGGAGCTGCCAGAGGTAGGACTTGCTCAACTGGAGAGGCGGTTCTCAATAGGGCCTAATTCCGTACTGTTAGATCCAGCCTGAGTTTGTCATTGGGAGCAGGAACAGGCTCTTATATCATCACCATGGTAACAGTTTCTTCCCAATGCTTTCTGTGCTAATGCCTTTCATTTAGTTTTCATGTTTGTTTTTTTTGCTGAAAACACCAACTGAACAGCTGATTCTCCAGCTGTTTCCCTTACTTGGCTGGAACTCTAACCAGAAAAGACAGAGGTGAAGTTGATCATCAAGAGAAAATGCTTTGACTACCTGTCTAAAACTGTAATTGTTTCATCAAATAAATGCATCTGCATAAACATGGTCAAAGTGGCCCTCACTCTCAGGATCTTCTACATCCATTAGATCTCTGGGACTCCCAGGTTGCTTTGGTAATTATGACAGAACTTTTAAAATCTATGGCTAGTAAAGAGGCTGCACCTTTTCCTGTGAGCTGCAAGTATCGCCTCCATCATTCATGCCCTCACAACCTCTCAGAGGGACCGTTGTGAGGGGATCTATCTGAGGCTGTCTGAGTCTGCCATTGGGAGCTTGGCTGGGTTAGAAGTGCAGGTGGCTCTTGCATGATGCATACAAAGGTGGAGGAGATTCAATGCATTGCTGTATCCTGCAACCATTGCTGCACTCATTCAAAAGCAAGGGACAATCTGGTACTATCCAGTAGGGGGAGGCTGGTTTTAAATGAAGCATTGCTCTGGAGATCTGGGTTTTAGCCCTGACTCCACCACAGATTTCTTGTAGGAGCTTGGCCATGTCCCATAACTTGTTTTCCCCAACTTTAAAATGGGGATAGTAATGTTCTTGGCCTCACTGGAGTGGGGTGAGGTTTAATTTTTGGACACTGTTAAAATGTTCTGAAATTTTCGGATAGAAGCTGCACTAGAAGTACAAAGCTCCATGAGCTCCATGCCCCTGTGCAGCAGAGAAATTGAACAGCTTTTGGCAACAGCTAAGAAAAACTTGCTAGAGATAAACAGTAACAAAAATCAGTCACCAGGCCCATCCCATTGGTAGTGAAGATTAATGGCAAATATGTGTAAAATAAATCAAGTTCTTGTAAATTAGGTTTCTGTTAGCCAGAAGCTAAAGTAATAAGTCTGAGCTGAAATATACAGCTTCCCAGCTGGCACCTTCTGCCATGGTTCAATGTGTCCCAAACTGCTTTAATGGGTGCATTTTAAATGAAGATTTTATTGAAGTCACTTCACCATTGGCATAGGGACAGTTTGTGCTCCCATTTGGATGTCAGTAGACGAACTAGGAGGAGACAAATAAGTAGCATGGCAAAGTAGCGTCTCTTTAATGGCAAAGTGAAATGCGAATAAATAAATACAGA
The DNA here is from genome assembly GCF_003597395.2 of Chelonoidis abingdonii. Lineage (NCBI taxonomy): Eukaryota > Metazoa > Chordata > Testudines > Testudinidae > Chelonoidis > Chelonoidis abingdonii. Next base: position 126,810,993 of record NC_133772.1, on the reverse strand, counting down.
CTTCAGAAGGGTGCTTCTTTCTGCAGGATCCAATAGGAAGGAAAATGCTGTTATCTAACAGATCCATGCTGGCTTCTGTGCCTATATGCAGAAGATCCATACAGATCTATAATACCTGTGTTCAGTAGATACTATTCATGCTGCTGGCTCTTACTTGTATTATTCCGGTGTAATAAAGATTTTGCCTTGGTCGCTGTTTTGTAGATACTTTTGTTTGGATAATTTGGTATTTTAGAATGCAGATGATAATCTGGAAAAGAGTGTAAGCTGCCTTGTTCTTGTGTGACAGTTTGGAAGATTAATATAATGTCAATGAAATGTTGCAGGCAAAAAGTTCATGGAAAGTTTTCTCTCTGTGCATGCCTTTTAGCTCTTTATGCTTTAGGTACCTACAAAGTAGGGAATAAAACATTTTTCGGTGTAACCACTCTGAAAGGGGTCAGGCCATCAATCTCAACTCAGAGTGAAGAGCTAGAGATTACAGCAGAATCTGAAATAGGCACAAAAGCCTCAGGAATTCAGCCCTGCCCTAAAAGGTTATTGCAGGCAACTCTATGGCAAAATACCATTTAGCCCAGAGACAGCCTATTTTTCACAGAGAGAAGAAGGCTGGTTCCACACAATTAATCCCCAAGAGTTAGAATCTGACAATAAATTAATTTATTAGATATTTGAGAAACAGAAGTTCACAGTCTTCCATCATCTATAGTCTTGGCCCTTGAAGACATATTTGTCCCATTTAAGTGGGTGACAGTCATTGATTTTTACTGGGATGTGTCTGTTTTCTGATCAAGAGTTGATGTTGGGGTTCACGTTGGAGATCTCACTGATATAAGAGAGAGGCAGGTTCAGGAGTTTCCTGAATGGCTTGTCAAGCTCTAAATTTAAGTGATTTCCTGTGAGAAAAGGCTAGGGATTAGAAAACTTCTGTCTTGATTTACATCCACACTTTTGATTTCAGTGAGGTAGTATATATTTAGCACCCAATGTTTATCTTCAGGTTGGATAAATACTCCATAGTTTGCAAACCTTACGCAAAGTATCCAAATCTCTAAGTTCTGCAAACCTGGTCTGGAATTTAGGAAGAACAAAATCTCTCATGAAGTTTCTTGTATTTCTAGCGTTTGGTCACCCTTGAAATACTGCAAGTGGTAAAAAACCTCCTGTTATTTTAGCATTCTGATGGTGGTCTTAGCAGTGTGAAGTGCATGACAAGAAAAAAGAATGAAAAGCAAAGTTACTTGACTTTTTTGGAACTTCAGAAACAGTTTGGTCTGGTCTTAAATTGACATCTTCGTAGAAGTTAGGGACTGAAAAGACCTATTTGGTCTATCTCTTTGCCAATGCAGCATTGTTCTCTAAAATATATTTTCTAGTCTAGTTTTAAAAGTCTGACATGTTGGGATTTCTGTCACTTTCGTTGGGATTCTAGTCCACATCCTAATCTATCTCATTATCAGAAAGATTCTTCTTGACAGAACTAAACTTTGTCATCCTAATGTCACCCCATTACATATAGCCGTGCTCTGCACCACACTAAGTAATTCCTTTCCCTCCTTGGTCTTCACACTTTTTAAGTATAAGAAGATTGTTTTTCTCCTTTTTTAGCCATCACTTAGCCAAACTATAGAAATGAATTTGGGGCTGATTGATGGGGTCATTTCTCATTATAATCGAAGCCACTGGAACCAACTCTAGGAAATACACACAGTTATTTTAATAAAAATTCCAAAATGTCTTCGGAAACATCAAGAACTCTGCGGAAAGTACAAATGCATTGTGGGAAATTATATCTTTCTCAAGTTCCCAATTCAGTCTGTTTGTTTCAATGCATTGCAACACATTCATTTTTAAGATTATCTGCTGTGTCAGAATGTGTTACAGTCTGACATTGAATTGAAGGCGGGAACAAGCAAAATCCTTTGCATGGTTCAGTAACCTCAGAGTGAACTATACTCCCTTCCATCTATAATTAACTGGGGTGCTTCTCAGAGTTGCTTACAGTCAGCACTTGCACAGGCACAAAAGTATTTAGAGACCAGAGAAAAGTCAGAGGAAATGTGGCTGAAGAAGAAAATGAAGGAGTAGTGTACAAGGTGGATTCATGGAAATCAGTAGTGCCATTTTATTTTTTTTTTGGGTAGCTAGGCAAGCAAAATCTTCCTGCTTCATTTAATTTTAAAATAACTATGGCAAAGAACATTAAGTCAGCTAAGGGCATTGAAACAATGACAACAGGTGCAGGGAACATTAGTGGAAATGGAGTTAATTATTCCATTATAATAATAACTGTTTTGAACTGCCATATGTCGTAGGAGGACAGCCTGAGACATAAGCCCTTGTATTAGAGGCCTGGTATGAGGCAGGACCTGTTCATAGAATCTGGCAAGAACAGGGCTGATATTGCAGAAATATACATTCCTAAGAAATGCTAAGCACAGAGTTCTGACTCAAACACATCCTTATATCAAGTGGTACCAGGACACCCACATATCAAGGATAGTACAAAAACATTCCCCAAGGATAACAGGAACACACTGACCCCTCCTAAAAGATATGATCAGGATAATAGTATGTAATAGGGATGTTTTGATTGAACCAACATGTACACGGTGATGGGCGATGACTAGCCATGTCAGGGGACAGTAACTAGCTATGTCAGAGGCAGTACTAACTTGTTTGTATAAAGATGTATCTCAGAGGGAGAATCTTTGTCCAATCAAGGGGGAATGGAAAGTCCTGCCATTCACTGAGTTGCATCCATTGTCAGGGCTTTCATGTCTTAGTATCTTCAAAGAGTCTGCCAGGTGCTGTTACCGTGCTTTGTCAACAATAAACATGGCCTGGTGCCTTTGTACCTTAACGGATCTTGTGAGCGTTGGGCAGTTCACTTGATGTCTGCTGTCCTGGCTGCCTGCACAGAGCTGGGGCAGCACACAGGAAAAACACACACAAGCAGCCAAACATCTAACCACACCACTCTATTTGTCTGGCTAGTAAGTGATCTAAGGGGACTTTAATTGCCTAGTAATACATTAGATTTAAAATAATAATACACTATGACATTAAAGATTTCATGAAACTTTGGATGTCAATATGATCTTTAACACTGGCATGTCTATGCCAAAGGTTTCTGGGTGCCATAGCAAGAAGACAAATACACCATTTAAAATAAAATGCCAACATGGTCAATTTGTTCTTAGAGAAGTAACAAAGGCTGAGCAACTTCAACCAAATAATCCCACAATCCCACAGCACATGGAAGCATAAAGAGAAAGGAAAAGGTCTTGAGCCTAGCCATGAAGGATGCTACTAGTGAACTTTTGTGTATGTAGATGGGGAGAGGGTGCCACAGATGTTGACCTTTAATGTCAAGATTCCATCTCCTGACATTTCCAAGCTAACAAAGTGCTACCAGTTTACAACAATTGATAATTTGGCTTTGTATTGTAGAGATGCAGTATCCACAGTGGAAGGATGGCCCAGTGATTAGATGCCAGCTAGCCTAGGACTTCTGAAACCCAGGTTCAGCTCCTTGTTCTGCCACAGGCACCTTGTATGATTTTAGGCAAGCCACTTAAGGCCAGATTTTTAAAGGTATTTTGGTTTCTAAAGATGCAGATAGGCACCTAATGGTACTTTCAAAAACAACTAGGCAGCTAGCTCCCAATGAGGTACCTAAATTCCTTTAAAAATCTGGCCCAAGGTCTCTCTTTGCCTCACTTCTCCATCTGTAAATTGGGAATAATAGTACTTCCACACTTCACAATTGTCTGGTGATCATAACTACATCGAAGATTCTCAAATGAACTCACAGGAAAATGATAAATGTCAGAAACACCCTATCACCCAGGGATGAACACTTTTCACAAAGCAATTGTTCCATATCTGACATCTCCGTCCTTGACCTCAAAGGAAACCTGCAAAACACCTTCAAAAGACGAGCCTGGGAGCTTAAATTCATAACTTTGCTAGACACTAAAAACCATGGACTCATTAGAAACGCTGTTTTTATGGCTTATTACAATAACCTATCACCCACTAATCTTCATTTGTGCTATGATTGAAGAGGTGTTTACTGTCTACATCATCTCAAGTGGTATCTTGCAATATGTGTTAATTCCTTATGCTCAACAATCTGTTCCACCTTGTATTTAGCTGTGATACTTTCCCAGATCTGAAGTAGAGCTCTGTATAGCTTGAAAGCTTGTCTCTCTCATCAACTGAAGCTGGTCCACAAATATATTAGTTCACCCAACTTGGCTGTAACATTAAAGATTGCGAGGCACTTAGATATGTGACTCCTGTCACAATAGTAAGGAGCTAAAATGGGTTTTGGGATGTTCATCAGTTGTAATCCTATTGTTCACAAAGGCTGTGACTGGATATAGGGGGATACTGTACTTCCCACCAGTAAACATGTCCCATATTGTTTACTGTGCCTCTTCTTTATTTAATAGCTCGAATGTCTCTGCCTATGAAGTGAATCATAGAATCATAGGACATGAAGGGACCTTGAGAGGTCATCTAGTCCAGTCCCCTGCACGTTTAGAACAAACAAGTACTATCTAGACCATTTCTGACAGGTGTTTGTCTAACCTGCTCTTAAAAATCTCCAATGATGGAGATTCCACAACCTTCCTAGATGATTTATTTCAGTGCTTAACCACCCTGACAGTTTGGACATTAGGAAAAATTCCTACCTAAACCTCCTTTGCTGCAGTTTAAGCCCATTGCTTCTTGTCCTATCCTTAGAGGTTAAGAAAAACAATTTTTCTTCCGCCTCCTTGTAACAGCCTTTTACATACTTGAAAACTGTTATCATGTCTCCTATCAGTCTTCTCTTTTCCAGACTAAACAAACCCAGTTTTTTCAATCTTCCCTCATAGGTCAAGTTTTCTAGATTTTAATCATTGTTGTCGCTCTTCTATGGACTCTCTCCAATTTGTCCACATCCTTTTTGAAATATCAGACGGGTAGCTGTGTTAGTCTGGATCTGTAAAAGCAGCAAAGAATCCTGTGGCACCTTATAGACTAAGAGACATTTTGGAGCATGAGCTTTCGTGAGTGAATACTCACTTCATCAGATGCATGTAGGAAATTTCCAGGGGCAGGTATATATATGCAAGCAAGCTAGAGATAACGAGGTTAGTTCAAACAGGGAGCATGAGGCCCTCTTCTAGCAGCTGAGGTGTGAAAACCCAGGGAGGAGAAACTGGTTGTGTAGCTGGCAAGCCATTCACAGCCTTTGTTTAATCCTGAGCTGATGGTGTCAAATTTGCAGATGAACTGAAGCTCAGCAGTTTCTCTTTGAAGTCTGGTCCTGAAGTTTTTTTGCTGCAGGATGGCCACCTTAAGATCACACTATAGCAGAACTCTTTTTCACTGGGAGTTTTGCTTAAGTAAGGACTACAGGATCAGGCCTTATTTTTGTTGTAGCTGGTGAATAGCCATGTACAAAAAAACCCTACCCAACCAAACAAAAAACAAATACACCCCAAACCCAAGGGTTTCTCACACAAGAAGAGCTTTTTTTAAAAGGGTGGGGAAAAGATTAGAGTTGAACCAACCCAAACATAAAGTCTTTGAATAGAGTCCTGAAGACAGCCCACAAAGGCCTCTGGCAGATGAATACAGGGAGGGAGCTTCATGAATTGCTGAGCCATGAAGGCCCTGCTCCTAGCGTCAGCCAGCTGGAAACTTGGGACAGAAATCAAGGATAATTCAGTTGATTGCAAATGTCTTAGAGGAACCAGGGGCCAGACAATCACGCACATACCTCAGACTTAGATTAAGAACTATATATATTTTCTGTAAGACCTTGAATTGAGCCCATTGGTTTACTGGTAACCAGTGCAGAGTATTTACTGCAAAGAGCAGTCAGGAAACTCTTGAATATAAATAGTGTATGTGATGTGGTGAAATCAGGAATTCCTCTTGTGTCTGAGCTGGTTTTATTGGATAGTAACAGGGAACTTTGCCTCTTAATGGCTAGAGGATCTAGGGCCGCCAACCCTGATTACTAAAAAGGCAAACCTGAGTTGAATCAGGTAATTCCTTATAAAGGGCAGCCTGTGGCTGTAATGAAGGGGGAAGCTCAGGAAACAGTAGAAAGTAAAATAGATTCTTCTGCAGGGAAGATCTTGATAGGAACCGGTTTGCTAGCTAGATCCAGAACTCTGAGGCTCCGGCCAGGTAGAGTCTGTGAGTAGCCTGCTGAAGCAGGAAAGATTCAGGGCAGGAAGTCCTGGTGGTAGGGTGAATCAAACTGCTGGGAATGAGCAGACTCCAGCAGAAAGATCTGGGATTTTCCTATGCAGATTACAGACTGGAAAAGTCTGGGTGTGATCCAACAAGGGGGTAAAACCAATGATCTGTGTGTTGGGATGTTGAGTCTTATTTTGGAGCTTTATTTAAGTAACTGAACTTGGACTCTGATAAGGGGTGGTGAATAGACAAGAAAAACTCCTGTGGGGGTGTTTAAGAAGCCTTTTTAGGGGAAAACTAAGGCAGGCTGCCTGTAGCATAATCCCAGGCCACGAGGAGGTTCCTGGGAATTGACATGGATCAACAATTGAAAATGCCCTAAAATAAAAAGGTTAAGGCAAATGCACTACCACTGCAAAGCTGAACAAATCCAGACCAAATAGCATTCATTTTTCTAAGAACTTTGTGTCACAATGTGAAGAATGTAGGCTGTCAGGATTCCAAAATATGGCCCTGATGTATTGGAAATTAGTTATGCAGGTGTATCACTTTTTACACAAATTCCAGATGTCTAGTTCTTAGTTTCCAGTAATTAGGGTGACTGGAAACCTAGTTCCAAAAAATAGGTACCTTGCCAGAGGATGTTGGAGACCAGGTACTTGTCTCCTAAAGAGAGACAGATATGCAGGAGAGCACTTTGGTTTACACAAGATTTTTGCAGTACTTAAAAAAAAAAAAAAAAAAAAGTTTTCTTCAGCTAGCTTTTGTATTTCCTGGACAGACACTAGCATTAAAGAATAAATTTCTCTATATAAAACTTATATTCTGTTTGTACTGGTTAATTTCAAAAAGGCTGAAAAACAACATTCCAAACCAACTGAGTTAGGGACAGGATGGTTAGGTGAACAGAATACCACTCTGTTCTCAGGTGAATAAACACCATTATGTTCTGCAGTTCCTGTATTTCCCTGGCTTCCTCACCTTTATGCTGAGGTTGGTGTTTTGTATACAAAGGAATGGCTGTTTCCTCTTTGAATTTTTTTTTTTTATACACAGAGTAAAACAAGTAGTTTCAATCTAGCTGACTTATTTTAGGTTGTGGAAAACATCTAAGACAAAAAAACAAACCTAAAAACTCATTGAGAAAGAAAGCACAATGTATCTCACAACTCTGCCCTCTGGTGGACAGACTCCTTTCTTAGACTTGGATTGTAAGCTCATTGGGGCAGAGACATTTTGTTCTGCATTTGTGCAGGGCCTAGCACAATGGGATCATAGCCCATGATGAGGGCCCCATGGCATTACAATAATGCAGATAATTAATAATAGATGCAGTGTGCTGAAAACAGGATAGTAGCTACCCTTAGTTCACCATACTCCTTGTCCTGTTAGGAATGCATTTTAGCTTTTCATTACACATTTTAGAATCAAGGAGAAATAGAGCTGTTTCAACATCATTAGCTTCCACTTAAAAATAACCCAGCTTTGAAATCTAACATTTTCATAAGAATAATTTGGAGTACTAGTGGCCTTTTCAAATTCAATACTTTCAGCCTTTCATTGCTCATGTAACAGACGCAGAGTAAAATGAACACTGAATTTTTTAAAAACAGCTCATTTGTCAAGAAGAATTACACTCCTATTTTTTGTATGATTATAATTAGTAATTAAAAATGGTTCTGAAATCTTTGTGTATCTGTTCCACCTAATACCAGCTCAGTGGTATGAGCTGCAGTTTGTCTTACTGTAGTAGTACTGACAAACAGTGGAGACACAATCACTAAGGGCCTGGTTCAATAGAGCACTGACTTCAACGGGGCTTCAGCCCTTCAATGAGTCTTCCAAGTAAGCTTGTGTTTAAGTGCTTTGGTGAATTCAGGTTTTAAATGGCCTAATCTAAAATTCATCATTGACTCCCATTCATTTCTAAAGCTGGTCAAATTTTTTTCAACAAAACAGTTTTCCAGGGGAAAATACTGTTTTGTCAAAGTCAAAACATTCCATGAGAACATGTTAATGTCAGCAAAATTTGACAGAAAAATTCTAGAATGTTTTGAATCAAAATGGAGTATTTCATTTGGACTTTCTTGTTTCAATTTATTCTGAGTTTTTTGTTTCATTTTGACTTTTTAATTTGTTTATATTGTTTCAACATTGTCAAAATGAAACATTTCAACAGGTCATTCTGATGTTTCTGAATTGAAACATTTTGAAATTTCCATGCCATTGTAAATGTAGAAACTCCAACTTTTTGTTCTAAGTTGGGATGAAAGGAAATTTTGAAATTTAAGAATTTCCTGTGGGACAGAGATTCCATTTTACTATCAGCTATATTAAAATCAACTGACTTAATATCAGGCTCTAATTCTATTGAAAACTGCAGATCATTCCTAGGGCTGGAATTGGGAAAACTGCCACATTTTGTATTTTTCAAATGACAAGACTCTTCTGGTATTTAAATGTTGATTATATTATGTTTTGTAAATTGTGTATGTATTTAAAATGCTGCATACGTAATAAGTAGGTATTGGAAAATGGAAATGGAAAACGATAATATATGAGGAGTTGCCACTCTTTATACTAGTCACAGAAAAGAGATTGTGAAAAATAATTCATGAAAGCAACTATATATATTGAGGTATCTCAGACACAGATCATGGAAGCATGGCCATGTTTCTCTTCTAGGCTGTGACATTATAATCAGTTCAACATTTTTCTTATATTTAAAAAAAAAAATCCCTTTAAAAGTTGCTATGGGATATAGGAATTAACCTGAAGTAAACATGCAAGTCCAATCCATTAATGAAGGGAATAAAATGTGTTACTGAATAGAGTTCTTCAATGAATAATAAGTATTTGAAATTTTACCATTCTGACTGTGTTATAAACTGATATGTTTTTCTGCAAGGCCTATTGCTGTGAATTTATTGGGAAAGGGAGTTAGAGAAACAGTGTGAGATGGGTGAGGTGGCATAATTAATTTCAACAGTGTTTTGATTATTGCTTGAGAGATTTCTAAAAAGGGTCAATTAAAGTCTGGCAAGCTATCTCTGAATGTCTAGCATTGCTAATTGTATTCCACTGATGCTGGCAGTTTCCCGTACCAGTACCCTTCAATCAGCATTAATAATGGACAATTACTAGAAAAATATTGCAGTTGTTCATCTGGCCAAGAAGCTAGCTTAGAATTATACCCCACTCCAAGGAAATGACAAATGCTTTTGCCCGTTCCCTCAAGAGTAACAAACTAACCCATCTGAAGTAATTCCAGGGTGGTACCTCACCCGTACATTGTATTATTATTACTGTCTTTTATTTAATATTATCACAGTGTGGCACTCTACAGAGCATGGAAGAAGACTGTGACGTTCCCCAGGATACAATCGGGACTGCTGAACAACTGTGTCCCCTTAATTCTCTAGCTTGGAGTGCCTCTGAGGGCATGTCTACATTATGTGCTGGATTGATGGGCAGTGATTGATCCAGCGGGGATCAATTTATCGTGTCTAGTCTAGACACGATAAATTGACTGAGGAGTGCTCTCTCATCAACTCCGGTACTCCACCAGAGTGAGAAGCAAAGTCAACGGGGGAGCATTAGCAGTTGACCTACTGCAGTGAGGACACTGCGGTAAGTAGATCTAAGTATGTTGACTTCAGCTACGTTATTCACATAGCTGAAGCTGTGTTACTTAGATCGATTTCCGCACCCCCACCAGTGTAGACCAGGCCTTACACTGCTTTGCTGTCAGAACATCCACTCCTGGCCTGTTCACACAGCCTTCAGCATGCAAATTCGCTCCCAGCTAAATACAAGAGCACTCTGACCAGTCATTCATGAATTACATACAGGGTGAACCCGCAAATTCTTAGTCCAACACTTGTCCCCCAGAAATGTGCATATTTTACTGCTCAATACCCTTCTGAACTGTACAATCTCATAGAAAGTCTGTCGTTTCATCAATAGAAAATGAAAATGAACCAGCTTTGTTATTCTAAATGGAGTTTCCCACACACTTCAGTCCAAACACACTGGTTAAGATAAAATAATAAGATAAGTTTATTAACTACAGAAAGATAGATTCTAAATGATTACACGTGATGATGCATAAAAGAATGAGTTACAAAAGGAAAATAAAAGAGTAAAGAGCAAGCTAATAACTAACTTAGCAAGCTAAGTGAACTTAAAACCAAAAGGTTTTAGCTGACTATATGCTACAGCAGTCTGTACTAGCTGAAAAACTTTCCAGCTAGGACCACCCCTTCCCCAGTTCAATGATACTTTCTTTGTCTTTCATGAGTTGTAGCTGCTGTGAGGTGAGATGGGGGAGTGGGGAGAGAGAGGTGAGTTGGAGGCCACTATCTCTCATTCTTATACCACTCTCCCCTCTTTGAGGATTCCCCCCTCCCAGCTGAGGTATAGGCTGCAAGCAGAGCCCTCCCTCTGGGGGGCCCACACTTTGGGAGGCCCTGCGGACTGGCATGATTGGCCAGTGCTGCATGGGCGGCAGGTGAATCACTGGCTGGGAGAGGCTACTCCCAGCTCTGCCTCTTCCAACTGAGGGAGAACGCATTCGCCACCAGGAGGGAGAGCACATGTTGGCGCCACTGCCCCGCAGTGCCGGGAGGGAGAGCGTGTGGTGGGCACCACTTCCCCCAGCTTCCCCTACCCACCCCTGGGTGATCAATCCCGGAAGTGACATCACTTCTGCCCCAGGCTCTGCATCCCCCTAGGAATGCTGAACTGCGGCCAGTGGGAGCTGTGAAGCTTTTCTCTGTTATTAAATACACTTTCTGATAAAATGCCCACTCTCTTTTAAAAATGAAATAGAGACATCAGAAGACCATTAGATAATTTTATCATCTTTCTTCCTCTAAGACAACCAGCAGAAAAATGAGCAAGCCCTTATTTATTTTTAATTTTATACAGAAAAGGAGCCTTGTTTTTTACCTCTAGGCCTCACACATACTTCATATCTTGTACTGAATCAGTGATGGGGCCAGGTTTAGCATAGGTTCCCTCTCTTCTGGGGGAATGTTTGAGGTGGTTCAAACTAGTAATAACAGCATTACTTTGGGGAAGGCCTACAGCTATGAAAGTGGTTGGTGCCGACCAGAAAGGGGTGTATCCTGGAAAGTTTGGGGATTGTGATGATTCAGTGACTCTCCTACTGGAGTTGCTTTACAAATTAAAGCTGCCCAGTGTTCGCACTAACTGAAACCTTGCCTGGAGTAGCAGTAGAAACACCATCTACCTTCTTCCAAAATGGCTCCCTTAAAACATGTAAAAGTCTTAGATTTCCTAGGGAGTTATTTACTTCCCACAGGCAGCTCTGCTGAATTTGTCCCATCATTTTTAACCTCCATGGGAGTGTTTACAAAATGTAACACAAGCCAAGCATCCCAGCACTGTTGTTTGATAGTCTGAACCTCTGAAGCACTTGAGAACAGTCACATCAAAACATTCCTCTTACAAATGTGTGTATTACAGAATAAACATGGGGGTAGCCTTTACAGATACACATAATCAACCTCTTCATGTGCGGAACATTGTTCACTCATTACACACTTGTCCAGCTGTACTGCCAAATAGGTTTAGCAGTAATTATGTAATTGTTTAAATTATTTATTGGTTATTGAAAGTTCATCGTCAAAGCACTTGGGTGATGTACAAAATTAATACATTTATACATCACAAAGTGGGTCCAATGCCTCTACGGAACCTGCATCAAACCCCATCCTACATCTTGTTGAAAAATCAACAAGACCCACACACTGGTTTCTGAGACCACATTGCACTCATGGTAGTGAAAGCAGGGGGAGTCATGTGGTAAAGTTATTATTAGTATTTGATTATTTCTATTATTGTACAACCTAGGAGCCCTAGTCATGAACTAGGACCCCATTCTGCAAGATGCTTTACAAAGACAGAACAATAAGAATATAAGAAAGGCCACACTGGGTCAGACCAAAGGTCCATCTAGCCCAGTATCCTGTCTTCTGACAGTGGCCAGTGCCAGATGCTTCACGGGTAATGAACAAGACAGCTAATCATTAAGTGATCCATCCTCTTTTGCCCATTCCCAGCTTCTGGAAAACAGAGGCTAGGGACATCATCCCTGCCCTTCTTGGCTAATAGCCATTGATGGACCTATCCTCCATGAATTTATCTAGTTCTTTTCTGAACCATGTTATAGTCACTGGCAAAGTGTTCCACAAGTTGACTGTGCATTGTGTGAAGAACCTGCCGCCTATCAATTTCATTTGGTAACTCCTAGTTCTTGTGTTATGAGCAGTAACACTTCCTTATTTACTTTCTCCACACCAGTCATGATTTTATAGACCTCTATCATATCCCCCTTTAGTCATCTCTTTTCCAAGCTGAAAAGTCCCGGTCTTACTAATCTCTCCTCATACAGAAGCTGTTCCATATACTCCCTTTCTCAAAGAGCTAGTAGCCTAAGTATAAGACAAGACACATCAGATGAATACAGACAGACATGGGAAGTACCAGGAAAGAATGAGTCAATATTGACCAATGTGACAGGCAGTGGTCTCAGCACACCATAGCAGCCTAACTGTGGTTAAGATTTTGGTAGGTATTACAGCAAAGGAGAGATTTGAAGGAGGAAAATTAGTTTAGTGGATAATTCTGAGAAGTTTCTCCAAACATGAGGGACTGTAAAGATTAGGCTTTTTTCTGTAGCCACGTTGTAAGGGTGGAGGCCTTTTTCTTGCAGCTATATTAGGAGACCAGCAGCCATGAGCTAAGAAGTGGAAAGTCACATCCTCACATTCCATTAAAACAATGTAAGATCAGGCTGTTAAGAAGGCACTCCTGTCCTCATAGTACCCACCATCACTCTATAAAGAAACCGACTTAAGATGGTTAAAGAAAACTATGTTTGATAGCATTCTGTCTGGCAAGAAATCACTTATCAACAGTTGTGATTGTAAAATCTATACTTCTATTGTTTGCCTTTATGGTCCCTACTTCTGTATTGTTTATCTATATGATCTTTATCTGGTTCTTTGATTGTTTCTGACTGTTACATAACTAATTTTGCTAGGTGTAAATCAATGAAGGTGGCGGGGTCTGATTGGTTAAAGAATTGTTTTACAGTATGTTAGGATTGGTTAAAGAATTGTTTAGTAATATTTTAGTAAAATGATTGGTTAAGGTACAGCTAAGCAGGACTCAAGTTTCATTATATAAACTGGAGTCCAAAAGAAGTTATTGGGAACCAACTCCAGGACACAGCCCCAAGATCAGAGCTGCCAGACCTCAGCACCCTGCTAATGATACAGTGCAGAAGCTGGAGTCCCCCAGATGACCTAATCCTAACTGGCCATCAAGAAAAGTTCATCTGCCTTATGGGCGTGGTGAGCACTGTATGCTTAGCATGTGCATTATGTTTTGGTGATTGTTAATAAATAGAGTTTATGGATATTACTGTTTAAAGCTCTTTTGCTGGTAAAAGACCCTGTAAACCCACACAAGATTCTGCCCTGAGCCTTAAGAATTGGGTAAGAGTGGGTATTTAAATTTACCACATTATGTCCTGGTAATTGGGTAAAGTTGGGTATATTTTGCCTGGAGACCTAAGAACTAGGAAAGGGTGGGGATGCCTAAATTAGCAAGATCACGCCTTGAACCCATGGAAGGGTAAAGGAGGATGTCCTAGAGTGTGTGTAACAAATAATTTTGTGTGAATAACGGCAGCCTGGGAGAAAGCACAAAGGTGCTTGTCTGAAAATTTAACCAGTGGGCAGCGGAGGCTGGGATCATGGGGTGATCAGAGGCTGGCGTTGATACTCAATAGTGAATGAGAGACAGAAGGTTGGGTGGGAATAGGTCATGAAGGGCCTTGAAGATGACTACAACTGGCTTTTATGTTTGATGTGATAGAGATGAGGGAGCACTGGAAGGAAGAGAAGAGAGGGGTGACGTGGTTGGCAAAACAATCTTTGCAGCAGCATTCTGCTTTGATCTCAGCAGGACAAGGCTGTATTTGGCAAGGGCAGAGAAAAGGATGTTGCAGTAATTGTGACGAGAGATGATGAGACTCTGGATGAACAGTGTGCGCAGGACAGGCCATAGCTTATTATTCGTTATATTACAATAGCATCTAGGGACCTTAAGTAATGAGGGCCCCATTGAACCTGGCACTGTACATACACATACATAGAGACAGTCCCTGCCCAAAAGAATTTGCAGTCCAAATAGACAAGACAGGCAAAGAGTGGAAGGACCCCACTCTGGCATCCCAGTCAAAAACTTAAACACAAGGCTATCCTTTCTCCCCTATGGGATAGCTACCCTGAGCAGTAAAGATTCACAGGTTTTAACATATAATTCTATCCAGTTTTATCATCCATGTATTTTTGAAGTAAATTAAAATAGCAGCAAATAAATAGTAGAACGTGCATAAGAAAAATATCTTGAGATAAATAATACATTGCACTTATATTGTAGATTTCTTCAGAGGATCACCAAGCACTTGACACAAAGATTAATTAGTGAATTAGCAGTGAATAATAATAATATAATGAAACCTGCTGGCAGTAACAAGCCCCTGCCCCACTGGCACATTCTAATCTTAGTCACCAGATGTCTATAAGGCAGGCAGACAGGCGCAGCATTGAGGCAGAGACAGACTAAGATCAAGATCATTGCCAGTGCTGGGAATAGAATGCAATGGGCTTGACTTTTGGCTGCTGATCAAAACCCCTAGATGACACACCCTACATCACAACCACTGAGAAATACTTTTATGGCTAAAGACAAAAATAGCTAACAAACCCTCTGTATTTAAACAGAATTGTTTGAATCTACAAGTGTCTCATTTTATCCTTTTCAATTTTCTCCTTGGTTACTGTTAGCTTGTAGCTGTTTGAATGGCTGCTGTTTCCCAGACTTACCCTTCCTGTCATGATAACAGTTGACAGAACCCAGATCTTAGCGCAGATTCTTTTCAGGCTCATGGGTATTGGAACCAGAGCTTTTTGTGCCATGTTTGCCCTCTAGGATGTTGCTCACCTCGCATTAGTAAAGCATGCACATGCTCAGCAGCTGCAGTTACTTAGGGGCATGACTTGCCTGGCGGCCAAGTGCCTATGATGTGCTGGGGCCCAGACATGAAGTGACAGTTCTTCTGTCTAGATTAGGTACAGAGAGAGAATAATTGTCAGGATTTATTGACATCAGAACAAGATCGCAAACCAGGAACAAAATAAAGCACGTACCATTCACAATGCAGTGAGTTTCTTTCTGCAAGCTCAGTCTCAGTCAGTCAAACAAAGAAAAGGAGAAAACAAACATGACTAAACTCATCTTTCATGATAAATGGGCTAAAATGGCTTCCCTACGCAGTTACAGGAGGCCTCCTGTTCCCCAGTGCCTCTCAGAAGAGACCAGGATTACAGTGACTGCAGATTTCACAATAGTTGTGGAGAGCACAAGGGATCTTGTTGTAAGGCTTGTGTGGAGCCTGTGCTGACCCGTCATGCTGCTTAGAGTTCCAGCTTGCACCTGCTATTATAATAATATCATTAGCAGCAGCAATATCAGCTAGTTCTGCCCACAGCACCGCCAGCAAGTTTAATTATATCATTATTATTCATTGCTAATTATTATTTTTGCAGTATGGTAGCTCTAGGAGGCCTCTGGACGGACAGGGGCTCCATTGTGTAAGAAGCTCTATGAAAAGACAGGCATTGGCCCAAAGAAGCTAAGTCTAAATTAAGGAAAGCCTAAAGAATAAAGACATTTTGTTTGTATATTTACCAAAGAAATGAAATAATTCAGTTGTAAAAGCAAAATATTTGACAGCCTGTGACAATCTACACAGGACAAACTGTATAGATTCCCCTAAGCAGCATAAGTATTTTAGAGCCCATTATTTTCTAAGGAGTGGCAGAGGCAGAAGGCTGTAGTGCAGAGTAAATGTACAATGGCAGTAAATGTACAAGTGGCTACAACAAACAAAGGAAGGGAAGAGATTCGTGGAACAGCTCGCATTGTTGCAATATTGCCAACTCTTGTGATTTCATCACTAGTCTCATTCTATCTGGTGTTTTTCTTAAATCCCCGGCTCCTAGAGACAAGTGAACACATGAGAATCTCAGCTTTCATTAAAAAATTAAGATTTTATCCCTCATTATTGAGAGCAAAAGCTTGAAAATGTGACCTAAATGCAGCTCAAAGGCTCGAACAACAGAAGGCAAACAAAAAGAATCCAGCATTTGTCACTTTTTAAAAATCTCATGATCTTTAAGCCAGTGTTAGGGAAAATACCCCCCCCTCTATTATCTTAGGTCCTAGGCCTTTGAGCAAAAATAATTTAGAGCTTTAACTTAGCTTGTTTTACTGTACAAAGGGCATGCTGAGGCAGAAAGATGTAGTCAGGGCCCAAAAGAGGAACTAGATGTGGATAAAGGGGAACCAGGAGATCTGTTAAGTTTTAACAGCTGACCCTGCTGTCAAGACTACAGAAAAAGTGCTAAAACGGTAAAACCGCAGACTTGACTGGCAAAGACTATAACAGGAAAATAGGAAAAGGTGTGAGAGTTGCTTGCTAAATAGCAATATGTAAGCCATAGGGAAAATATTAGTCAAGTTTTGCAGCGTTAGCAATTTGAATTCCAAAATAAGGCTGTATCTATGTGTGACGTTTTGCGGTTTTAACCTTTATAAGCTCAGTAACATTTGTAACAGGCAGGTCAGCCTAACCCTTGCAGGGGGACATGCTGGCCTCCACCTGTGCACAGGTGTATATTCAATAAAGGTGCCTCAGGCTGTCTGATCAAATCACAGAGGTGGCCTTCTTTTCCCCGACACCAGTCTCATGATTTTTTAGTACTTAGGCTTGGCAATAGTGTTGTAGTGGAAGGATGTGGCTGCAGAAAGTTAAGGTCATCCTCGATTTTAGAAGGTGAGTCTTTGGACTGTAGTGGACAAGTCAGAGAGTAGCAGGCTGCAGCTTAAAGTAGCCTTTGGTTTCTGTGTTATATAGTGCTTAATAAAGAAGCGTCTGACAAAGTGGGTATTTACCCATGAAAGCTTATGCTCTAATACTTCTGTTAGTCTATAAGGTGCCACAGGATTCTCTCACTTTTTACAGATCCAGACTAACACGGCTACCCCTCTGATACTTAATAAAGAAGATAATTCCTTCATATAAATAGTAACACAGGGTGGACACCGAATGAAAGAATCAGGTGCATATATTTGTATAAATAAGGAGGAAAACCTTTCTTAAGGAAATCTATAATTATGTAAGATGTCCAGCTACGTCATGTTAAGTTAGTCATAGTTTAGAATTCCCGAGGAAAAAATAATTCCTCTGCTTGAGTATAGTAGTGGAAATCTTGACTTTTAAATGGCAGCCCTTGTTTCTTATCTCAAGTTGCAGGGACATCGGTTTATAAACTCTTCTATAAACAACCGTCCATCTTTCCTTATTTAGGCTTCTTCCTATTTTATTGGTTTGTTGGTCATTCTTACGGCTGGCTGGAGCCCAAAATGTTTATAGTGCAGATAGTAAACTGCACAGAATAAAAATTAACTAGTTAGAGGTGCATCCCACATTGCACCATTGGACCTTGCAAATTAACTTAAAGCCAATAGTAAAAGTTTCTTTAGCCACATAAATAAAAAGAAAACATGGAACGAAGAAATTGAACTGATAAGTGCTGATGACGGGGTGGAGTTTAAAGGTAACCCAGGTATGGCCCAAC
Source organism: Chelonoidis abingdonii (assembly GCF_003597395.2). Lineage (NCBI taxonomy): Eukaryota > Metazoa > Chordata > Testudines > Testudinidae > Chelonoidis > Chelonoidis abingdonii. The sequence goes on along the minus strand of NC_133772.1, from coordinate 126,793,048 downwards.
ACCTAAACCAATATTTTGCTTTAGTTTTTAATAAAAGTAATGTGGAAATAGTGGCAGGGTGACTAATGGGAAAGAGGATGTGGAAGTAGAAATTACCACATCCAAGATGGAAGACAAACTCATACAGCTTAATGGGACCAAATCAGGAGGGGAGAAAATCTCTGTCCAAGAATATTAAAGGAACTGGCAGATGAAATTGCAAACCCAATGGCAAGGATTTTTAATGAATCTGTAAACTTGGGGGTCGTACCCTTTGACTGGAGAATTGAAAATATAGTATCTATAGTTAAGAAAGGGGGGGGAAAGTGATTTGGGAAGCTACAAGCCTATTAGCTTGACCTTAATTGTATACAAGGTCTTAGAACTAATTTTCAAAGAGAGTAGTTAAGGACATAGAGGTAAATAGTAATTGGGATAAAATGCAGCATGTTTTTAAAAGAGGTAGATCATGCCAGACTGGTCTGATCTCTTGCTTTGAGAAGATAACTGATTTTTCTAGACAAAGGCAATGCAGTACATCTAATCTATCTGGATTTCAGTAACACATCTGATACACTTCCACATGGGAAATCATTAGTTAAATTGGAGAAGAGGCGGGAGAAGCTTTCCCCGCTGTAGATTATTCACACCCCTGAGCAACATAGTTATACCAAAGTAATTTTGTAGGGTTGACCAGGGCTGAGTCACCGACAATGTGACATTTAAATAAGGGGCTGTTTGTCAGAAAGGTGGCAGGGACCCAAGCCAAAAGGGATAAGAAAAAACACAGGCCAACAGATGACACCCCAGTAACCTTTGTAAAGGTCTTCCATAACAAAGGACGATTAGAGATAGGGCAATAATTGGCAAGAAATGAGAGCAAAGTATGTGTTGGCTTTGTATGTAGCGTCTGCTTTAAATCCTGTACCCTTCAGTGTAAAGCAGGCATCTTGAGCTGTTTGGAGGTTTTTCCTGTGGCTAAGGGCCAGCTTTTCAAAAGTGCAGAAGCAGATAGGTGCCTAAAGGGATTTTAAAAACATCTAAGCAGGCTTCAGTGGGTGTTAGGTACCTAACCTGCACCTGGGATTTTGGAAATCATATTTAGACACCTAAAGGTGCAGATAGGTGCCTAAACCTTTGAAATCTGCCCCTAAATTTAAAATGGTTGCTGCTACAGAGCACATTCTTGTATGGATACTTTATATTTGTTATTTCTTTCTTTGTCCTTTCCTTTAGTCTAGATGGATAGTTTACTGAAGAGCGTAACAGGTTTCATGTTATGATCAAAGAAACTATAAAATATAACAATACATGAAAATATTTCAGATGCTGGGCTTTGAAAACTATAGTCAAACCTTGGTACAAATTTGAGACAGCTAGTTCAGTGGCTTATAGCATGAGAAACAAGTTAATGGCCTTTTTGCAACACAAAAGCCCCCATCAGAAATGGAGCTGACCGTTGTCCATATGGACAGACACAATCTTACCCTTAGGCACGATCCCCAAAATGAGGACAAATGACAGAGCAGTATAGGACAAGTTGTATTGCCAGTGAAGTCATGGACAGACCATGGGCAATAAACAATAAATCACGGAAGCTGGAGCCCCACCGCCCAGGGTTGAAGTTGAAGAGTTTATGTAAAATTACAGAATCCATGACCTCCATGACTGACTCATAGCATTAAGCCTGCTGCATCCATTCGAGGTGTAAAAGATCAGACTCACAAAGGTATTTAAACACCTAAAGATGCATCTAGGCAGATCTTCCCTTGTAGATGTTTATCCTGCTTAGGCATTTTGAAAAACCTGTTAGCCGTCAATCTGCATCTTTAGGCACCAAACGCCTTTGTAAAACTTGCTCCAAGTCCCCTGATTCAGCAAAGCAGAGTGTTAAGCACATACTGAAGTTCTTTGCTGAACAGCAATAGACCTAAGCACATTGGAAAGCAGGACCACAGAGAGGCTTTCAATCTCCAGGGCTGACAATTCAGCTTCGTTCCTCAGCGCAATGGGAAAAAAATGTGAAATGTATTTAAAACAACGCAGATCAAGGTAGGGCTGCCTTCTAGGAACTGGAGTGTAGCATTCAGCACCCCCTTCTCTTCTTCATTACTAGAAGTGATAGGTGGATGTTATCAAGAGACTTCATTCTTTTCTCGTTCTGTGGTCTCCATGATGCCAGGAATTTAGAGGATGCAAGTCTAACGGAACAGCTCTGTGGATTAGCAAACAGTGAAAGCCTGGAAAGAATCCATTTCTGTCACTCTTCACTGCTTGCAACGAAAGAGCCTATTATTTCTCCACAGAGCAGGCAAGCTTAGTGTATGTGATGCAAACAAATACTTCCTTGATGGTTTAGTCTGTGAGTAGTAGGTGGATAACTATTATTTTGTAACAATTCTGATTTGGGTTTAGTTTTGCCATTCAGCTGCTCTTTGGCATCTCATGTGAGCAGTGAGGGTTTTCTGCCAACAACACAAAGAAGCAGCTCTTTGTGTCCTCTCAGTCATTGATTGAAAATGTACAAGTGAAGTAAGTGTTAAATGAAATGCCCAACAACCCAGAATACCAGTGAAATGACTCACTTCTATTCTAGTTGTGCCATTGCTGATGATGATGTAGTGTCTCTCTTGTGGACCCCTCCTTTCTGATTTTCAGGTATCCAAGAGCCTGATCTCCACTGCCTGGCACCTTGTGTAGTCACTTGCACCCCAGGAGAAAGAGTGTAAAACATATCACCAATGTAAAGGAGGGGAAAATATATCTGTGGATCACAGTACTGTTATGGCTGGGGATGGGAAATCACACCATCTCATTGAAGCTGTTGGCTGTGAGAGCTTCCTTCCATTTAGGCTAAATGAAGATGTGTCTATACAGCAATGGAAACCCCAGCTTGAGCCCAGGCACAAGCCTAACCTCCCTCGTATCCACATGTCCACACACCTAGGACTTGAACCTAGGGTTCCAGGACCCTGAAGGTCTGAGCCTGTGTTAAGCTGGGATCTGGGGTCTGAGCCCTATTACTTTCACGTGCGCACACAGTCCCAGCTTAACTCAGATCTTGGAAGTCTTCCAGATGTATCCCAGAGTTCCTTGGGGCAACTTCCTTAGTTCTCTCTATGCCGACACTCTGTGATGCAGACTATTCCAAACGGAAGCCACACCTCCCTTTGCAAATACTGTAGGAAGAGATATATATATTCACAGAGAACATGAAAAAATGGGTATTGCCATACCCACTATAATGAGAGTGATCAGCTAAGGTGAGCTATTATCAGCAGGAGAAAAAAACCCTTTTGTAATGATAATCGGGATGGCCCATTTCCAACAGTTGACAAGAAGGTGTGAGTAACAGTAGGGGGAAAATAAGCATGGGGAAATCGTTTTACTTTGTGTAATGACCCATCCACTCCCAGTCTTTATTCAAGCCTAATTTAATGGTGTCCAATTTGCAAATTAATTCCAATTCAGCAGTTTCTCATTGGAGTCTGTTTTTTAAGTTTTTTTGTTGTAATATTGTGACTTTTTGGTCTGTAATCAAGTGACCAGGGAGATTGAAGTGTTCTCAGACTTTTTTTGAATGTTATAATTTGAATTTTGGCTAATCTCTCAGGTCAAGAGGAGCAACAGTACCATTCCTCAGCTGAATGGCTTGGGTGAACAAAGCTCCTGATTCCCCTCCTCCCAACTACTCACAGATTGGTGGTATAAAGTCTCATGAGGTAGGATAATCTACAGTTGTAGAAACAGGTGCTTGGCTTTATGATCACTTGGTTCAGCAGCAGCACTGTGTTGGGAGAATAGACTGCCACAAAACCACTCTTCTTCCCATCTGCCTCTTTTCCACAAAACTCTATCCCTGCACCAGATCCTCCTTCTCTCCAGAAGGAGAGGTGAAAAAAGGAAACCATTCAATGTGTTGCTTGGTTAGGATTGGTCAAAACACTCACTAGGTACCATGTTTGTTCCCTCATTGGGCTAGCACTCAAACACTTTCAGTATAAAAACCAGCCTGTGCAAAAATTTAAAATTAATTTGCCCCCAATACTAGTGCACATGCCTGAAATCCATTTTTCAGGAACATTTGTGCTAGTAATGCTCAGCCATTCAATATTGATGGAAAATGAACATGAAAATGGTGCTTGATGGCCCAAAGTGAATTTGTTTAAAGAACTGAACAAATATTTGTGGAAAAGTATTTTGCAGTATTTGCCCAGCTCCAGTTGCATTCATGCCTCATCGAAGTTTGTAATGAAACCCCTAGGGTTGCTTGAAGAACTCATGATATTTCCTGAGCAGAGAGGTCAGAGTTTCAGCAAAATACTAGCTCTTTCCAGTTGTATCTCAGTAAGTCCCAGGAAGACTGCGAAGAGCTACAAAAGGATCTCTCAAAAATGGATGACTGAGCAACAAAATGGCAGATGAAATTCAATTTTGATACATGCAAAGTAATCCCGTATACACATATAAAATGATGGGGTCTAAATTAGCTGTTACCATTCAAGAAAGAGATCTTGGAGTCATTGTGTATAGTTCTCTTCAAGTGTATGGTTCACGCTGTGCTCCTAGTGTGCAGGGCCATTAATCAACTTCTGCTACAAAGGGTAGTGAGTCTCGGAAACATGCAGGAAATAGTGGATGGTTTTGCTGTGATGGGGTTCCCTAATTGCGGTGGAGCAACAGATGGCATGTATATCCCCAGCACCAGACCACCCTGCCTAAAAGTACATAAACTGAAAGGGATACTTTTCAATGGTGTTTCAAGCACTGGTGGATCACAGGGGCTGTTTCACTGACATCATCATAGGATGGTTGGGAAAGTTCATGATGCGCATCTTTAGGAACTCAGGTCTGCTCAAAAAGCTGCAATCCGGGACTTTCTTTCCAGACCACAAAATTAACATTGAGGATGTTGAGATGCCTAAAGTTATCCTGGTTGAATGTGCCTTTGGTCACTTAAAAGGCGCTGGAGAAGTTTACTAACAAGGTTGGACCGTAGTGAAGAGAACATCCCCATGGTTATAGCTGTCCCCAGGGGTGGGCAGTTGAGGCAGATCACATGGCAGCCATTTTTGAGCAGCCAGACACCAGGGCAATAACAAGAGCACAGCAACGGGCGTTGCGTATCTATGAGGCTTTGAAAAGCTGTTTCAATAACGAATAACAGTAATGTGCGCGGCGTGTCTGCATTGTGCTTTCCTAAACCCTCACCTGGCTTGTATCACTATCCCTGTAAAGCCAATTCCCCACTCAGCCCACTGCTTCTACTCAATAAAGAAATTTATTTCTCGAATTCATCTACTTTATTTAACAAACTTAAGTAAAGAGGGAGAACAGAAAAAAGTTAGCCTTGGGGAAAAGTGGTTGTAAAGTTGGAACAGGAGAAACATTTTTAGCTGTGTAACATAACACTACATTCTAGACCATAAAAGGTCTGTGAATGGGCACCTTCTATTCCTTGTATCCTCCGCCTGAGTTAAGTGAAAGGGATAATGGACTTTTCGCCCATGCCTCATGGAATGCTTAGGGGAAGTGATTCTGTGCCAGGCGATGCTGGCTGGCTGTCCACCAGGGTCTGCAGAGGAACTCTACCCTCCTGTTTCTGTTCCTGCAGTTCAACCAGACATCTCAACATGTCTGATTGGTCCCACATAACCCGAAGCATTTCATTCTACACCACACACTCATGCTCATGGGAAGCTTTCCTACTCTCCATGTCCAACTTCTCAAACAGTGAAATCCTTCAGGCTCTGAGCTCTGTGTCAGCTGTCCTGGAGGCATTCATTATCTCAGTGAACATGTCTTCCGGTGTTGTCTTTTTCCTCCTTCTAATCAGCGAAAGTCTGCTTTCAGATGTGGATGACATGCCGAAGGATACATTTCCAGCTGTCAGTCATGCGAAAAAAGAAAGGAGCCATTGTACAAGCAAAAAATATTTCCATAGCAAGGCCATTTTTATAAAAAAAAACAAACCCAAACACCTTATTACACTAGGTGCAAGCAGTAAAATAATCTGAATCCATAACCATTCACTGCACTGTTTTGCAGTTCCACAGGAAGCTGTTTACGAATGGGGGGTGACGTACGTTTTCACTCCCAAATTGCAGAATCTCACATGTGGGGCCCCAGTCCCCTATCAACCACTTTAACAACTAGCTGACCCATGCCGAGCACAGTAAAGGTACATTAGCAGCTGTGGGGGGAGGGGGGGTGGCGGGGTGTCTACATGCTCTTTTTTTCTTGTAAGAGCACTTTTAATGAGAATTTCCCCCATTTCCCCTAGGCGACCCTATGTGATATCAGTCTCCTGAGGGTAACAGAGGTAGAAAGGAAGGAGATGCTGCAAGCGTCTGGGTATAGACCTGGTCCTTACGTTGCTATGCTGTGTACCACAGTGATAACATCAGAATTAATTCAGGAGTTGCCTAGGAAAGTATCCTACCATGGTGGAAGAAGTAAGGCTGCCCTGCCCAGAAAGCTTCTGCAAAGGATTGCAGAGTACCTCCATGAAAGTTTCCTAGAGATATTCCTGGAGGATTCCCGGGCTCTTGTAAGCAGAGAGCCAGAGCAACTTGCTTTTTCTTCACAGTAAACGTGCAATTCCACTGAATGTGTGTGCCCACTAAAGTTTAACTGGACTTTGATTGTAACTGTATACACACCAGAGGTGCCTTCCCTGGCATCATGGTCAGCCACCGTGATGTCCTGTGACCCACAGGGACTCCAGGTTAAAAACATTTCCTGGCTCTCAGGGAGAATGGATCCACCGTTCGCTTGTCTCCCATTCTTCTCCTCCTCCTATTCCTCATCCACCATCTCATCCTCCTTGCTGTCCCTAGACTCATGCACCTATGAGGGGTCCACGTTGCTTGTGGGGGTGCTAGTAGGGCCACTCCCAAGAATCGCATGAAGCTCATTGTAGAACTGGCATGTGTGGGGTTCAGCACCAGAACGACAGTTCACCTCCCTTGCCTTCTGGTACACTTGGAGAAGTTCTTTTATTTTCACACGGCACTGCTTTGTGGCCCTCACATAGCCCTTCTCCCTCATTCCATGAGTGATCATTGCATAGATGTCAGCATTTCTTCTGCTGGAACGGAGCTCTGCCTGCAGTCTTCTCCCCACACAGCATTGAGATCCACCACCTCCTGTGCAGAGCAGGCTGTAGCACGTAGTCTCCATGATCAGCTGTGCTCAAGCTGGCATGCTCCCAGTGCTGATCAAACAGGGAATGGGAAATCAAAAATTTTGGGTGCTTAGCAGGGGAGGGGATGTTTCCTGTGTACCTGGCTGCAGTCCAGCAGAGTTGAGACTGAGCTCCAGAGCGGTCATAGATGAGCATTGTGGGACACCACCTGGAAGCCAATTAACTTGAATTACATGATGCTGCATCTGTACTATCTCGCAGTTGACCCATGAAAATCAAATTAAGTGCTACTCCTCTCGCAGAGGTGGATTACAGAAGTCTACATTAGAGGCGACTTAGGTCAGTGTAAAGGACCCAGACGTTAACAGGTTGACTTAAGGGGCTTTCTTCGACCTACCTCTGTAGTGTAGACCAGGCCGAAGTGTTACTTACTCCTTCTCCTAACACAAGAACTCGGGGTCACCAAATAAAATTAATAGGCAGCAAGTTTAAAACAAACTAAGGAAGTATTTTTTTCACACAATGCACAGTCAACCTGTTGGAAAAGGACCAGTAGCTGAGAAGTCCTGTGTTCTAATCCAAAATCAAAAGGTGCCTTTACTGTGGTGTATAAGTATCTACATATGGAGAAAATACCAGGTCCTAAAAGGACCTTTAATCTAATTGAGAAAGGCAAAAGAAGAGCCAATGGCTGGAAATTAAAGTCAGACAAATTCAAATTAGAAATAAGGCACAAATTTTTAACAATGAAGATGATTAGCCAATGGAACAAACTACCAGGAGAAGTGGTGGATTCTCCATCTCTTGATGTCTTCAGATCAAGACTGGATGCCTTTCTGGAAGATGTGCTTTAGCCAAACAAACTATAAGGCTGAATACAGGAGAAACTGAATGATATTCTATGGCCTGCATTAGACAGGAAGTCAGACCAGATGAATTAAAGGTCTTTCCTGGCCTTAAAATCTAGGAAGCTATGAATCCAGCCTGGGCCTGGCTCAGTGTATGATGTTGGAAGATCATTTAGGGGCTGACTGTGGGAGACTTACTTATTCATGGGGGTAGTCCCAAATCGAGTCAATGGAACTGCTTGTGTGAGGAAGTGTCCTACAACATGAGTAAGGATTAAACAATCAGGCCTTTAACCTCCTTTTACCCAAGTCATCTTCCTGCCATCAAGTGAGAAGCTTCATTGTTACAGAAATACTGCACCTGAGATGAGCTATTCTTGGGGGAGGACGCTACACAAATCAAAAGAAACCAGCACTGAATCACTGACATATTTTAACCAGTGACTCATCTGAAGAGAGAGAAGAAATAGAATCATTCTGTGGGCCATATTCTCCTCTGGGGTCCTTCAGCGAGTTGCTCTAGGTTTACACTCAGAGCAAAATGTGGCCCTGAATCATTTTCATATATAACGGCAAAAATCTGCATATTTTCCCAGTTGGTTTAGCCCTGTAGACCCAGGTTGACCACTAGACATTGGGATTTTTTTTGTTTCAAAGAAGTTAACTTCCTTGGTTTTAACTGCTCATGTTGTAATATCATGATTTGAGTTGACTAGATTACATGACAACTATGAGGCAAACCATTAAAAGTATATCAATGAATGTCTTTGAGCACAACTTTGACAGTCTACTGTATATGCTAAAATAGCCCTGTGGCATGGCATATATAAGTAAAGCACTCAAGCATCTGAAAAAATAGCAGCGGACAACCTAAAATGGCCATTAGCAGAAAGAATGTTGACTCCTCAGGAGCACAACCTTTTATGAGTGCGACACATGTAGGCACCACATTAAAATTCATACATCTGGCAAATTCAAAGGCTGGCGGTAGAATATCTGGGAACCTGTTAACTAGAGAAAGGACTAACCAAATACCAGAGTCAAGAAACAGTGATGGTAAACCAGGGAAAAAATGTAATAACCGCTCACTATGGGTCATCACTGGGGACTGAACCTGGGATCTCTCACATTAAAAATACAAGCCTTTATCACTTATGCTAAAAGAGCAGGCTTAGGAGCTGGCAGCTATTGCTGATTCATTAACCTCTGGGGCGGACCAGCCTCTAGCCAGGGATAAAGACCCATATGACCAGACAGCATCACAGCAGAGTGGGTGATGCATACGTTCAGCAGCCAAGGGTGAGGGGAGCTGTGGTCCAAAAAGCTACATTCTCTCAAAGAATAGGGTGGCCTATGAGATGATTAGTGCATTGTTTGGAAGGATGAATAACATCCCTTTCCCTGCAGCTCCTAAAAACCCAGTATCTTGCGAGCTAGTAAAATAGTCAATTAAAAAAGGCCATCAGCAAATATTTTACCCCAGTGTGTGCTTCACACATGTAACTTTCTGTAGACTTTTATACTTTCATCTAAGAATATTAACTGAATGGAAACTGAGTCTTTTTGAGAGATTCCTGTGGGTTTAGCCAGTATTAAGATAGTAGCTAATAAAGGGTCAGATCCTAGTGTCCTTACTAAATCCAAGCTCCCATTAATATCAATGGCAAATGGAGTTTTGACTGAGCAAAGAATAAGGACAACCAGAGTGTTGGCCCATATTGTTTCAAAGGCAGGTTTTGGACTAAAGATGATCTGACAGGCAAGCCCTCCTCAGACACGGACATCCTGTGATATCCCCTCTAATGAAAGGAATACAGTGTAGCAGAGCTTGAGTGTATAAGTATCAGTGAGTAAATATTAACCCCTTTAGGACTTTCTACATACTTCATTCATTTATAGAGCAACTATTCATTCGAATCTTTATCTTCAAGAAACAGTATGTCTGACGTCTAAGGCCCAGAACACTGGTTCTTGACTGATAAGTAATCTTATTCAGGATTTTTTTGTATTAGGCTGATCCTGCCAGAGCATTGCCAGCTGTAACACATCCTAAATGCAGCACACTTGGGAAACCTGGAGGAAAGAATGGGCTAATAGTGAGACCCACACAGGGAAGATAATAATACAGCCAGTAAAGTACTTGGATGCCTATGGGCCATTGATGGAGTATGACACCTGACTTTGGCCAAGCAACTTCAGTTTGAGTCTAGAAACACTGAAAATGTTTCCCCCAGAGGTATAAATTCACTTCAGTATTCAGTGACAGATTGATCCAAGGTATAAAATAATGCCACACACTATTTGCAAATCTAAGAATCCCAGATTTCCAGTGGTGTATGGAAGTTTATTCTAGCCAGGGAGATTCATGAGATATCAGATCATAAAAAAATCACATTATTCTGATTATCATTATCCCTTTCCCACTCCCTACTTTTATTCCTAGCCAATGAAAGTGACTGCTAACTCAAGAAGTGACCCCAAGTCCTAGAACTACAACTCATTCCCACTGAACACCATCCGTTTGCATGAAGAGCCAGCAGTTAAGATGGGTATATGCCTGCATGAGGGAAGAAAATGGAGTGTGCCAGTTTGTGGTGAGGGAAGGCAGCATGTCGGCTGCGGCATGTGTTTGCAGCTTAGAATGCTGGCCTGTAATACAACCAGTTTGTCCTTGTCAATATCAATTGCATGGCAGAGTTTCAGAAACTGTTTTAAAGGATCACTGGAAGATCTCCTGGAAAATTTCAGCTTGGCTGAATGACTTGCAACATGATTTCAGGAAGAGAAGGTTTTTGTAAGGATTTAGTTGTCATTTGGGCTCAAGTTGAGATGTGTTGATGGAAACTTAAGTTCTGAAAATGTGAATATCATTCAAATTGATGCGGGGAATGTAATTAACTTCTATTAGCTTCCACTTTAAAATATGCATATAATAGATTTCTAGTGCTTTAAAAATTTAAACAAATGTTTATGCATTTGTACTAATGGAATTGTATTGTTTCCTTAAAAAAAAAGAAAAGAAAGAAAGCCCATGATCCTTGTAAATAAAAGAGACATCAATCTAATTTGACTTTGCAAAAGCACTGGACAACATATTCTTTGGAGTGTATTTGCATAGGGTACATAGCCCAGGGGAAGAACATAAAAAAAGGACAGCATGGATGAAAAATTCTCTGGAGAGAAGAAAACAAGATAAAAGTATAAATTGAATCTATGTTGTTGGGGTTTTTTTTATAGCTGATTGGTTTCAAGACTCTGGTTGTTTACTATTTATACAAACCACTCTGCTGGTAAAACTAGTATTAAAAGATTTGCAGATGAATTTCACTTGGTAGACATATCACAGAGGGTAATGACAAGTGATCTTTTAAAATATAGCACAGCAGTCCTGGGAGGAATAGAATGTACATCAGCTGCTACTTTGAGCTTTGAAGAAAAGTGCAAATTTCATAGAGCTCAACTGTTTACTCATGATTTCCAACATGGAGGTACCAAATTAGAGGCCATTTTTTTTTAAGTGTGGTCTTTAGCTTTTTGGTAGTCCATTGATCCAATGATGACAAATCTGTGCAGATCTTCTATTGTTGGTCTCATGGTGTGCCCTCTTATGACTATACAAGCCAATTCTAGAGGTGCACATTTTGCTGCAGATGGTGCATGGGAAGTTTGCGGTCAGTGGGTGAAACATCAATGAGGTTTTTATTGCCAGACCAACTCCATGTATTCTTTAACACACATAGGATAAATGGTTCAAGTGGCTTTTTCCCTTCAGATTTTAACCCAGCACATCAACAGGAAAATATCATCCTTTGGTCTAATTTGACATCACTGGGAATTTAGCTCATGTAAGAGTCGAGCAGTGCAGCAAAGTCAAGATCCATCATAGAGGGTATGTCTGCACTGCAATTAGAGGTGTGATTGCAGCACAGGGAGATAGACCTGAATTAACTTTAATATAACTAGCAGGAGCACCAAGCCATGACAGCACAGACTTCAGTGTGGGCTAGCTGCCTGAATAAGTACCCAAGGTCCCTGGCAGGCTTGTACATCCCATGCTGAAGCCTGTGCTATCACAATGTTACTGCTACTGGTACTTGCTCCAGGTAGGTTAAAGCTAGTTCAGGTATATCTTTATGAGCTGCAATCACACCTTCAATTGAAGTGTCGACATAACTAGAGACGAAAGAGGAGAATTTTATCTTTAACCTACCAAAAGGAATAGTCTTAGCAAAGAGTCACATGATGTACATTTACCTGTTAAATATTTTTCAATCGTGGATGGAAATATACTATGCTGAGCGTGAAAACAGCATGCCTTCCAAACAGGATTCAGAATTTCCTGATCAAAGTTGTATATATTCTGTACAAAAAATATTGCAATGAGAGATGTGCAAATAATGGATTTTTTGGTTTGCTGGCAGTGCTGACAAATAAACACTGGATTGAAAGAAAAGTTTAATTTTGACAAAACAAATGTTTTGATTGCAACCATTGAAAATGTTTTTGATTATTTTTGGTTTTCATATGAAATTAAAGGAAATTTTGAAATGAGATGTTGGTTTGAATCAAAAAATCAAAATGTTTCATTTCATAAATGTCAAAATGAAGCATTTTTTTAAAGGATTTTGTTTTCCGACTGAAGCAGTTTGGCGAGACTGATACAAAGTCGTGAAACGTTTTGGTGTTGACAAACCTGCATTTTTGCTGAAAAAAATGTTTTGTAGAAAAACTTTGCCCAACTCTAACTGCAAACTCATTTTTTATTGGAGGCATTTGTACCATTCTGTTACTTCTCTCTCTTTGGATGATGGCTAATTGACAAATGCTCCAAGAATGTGACTATTACTGTTCTCTTTTACTCAAAGGAGTAGCTCTTTCTCTGTCAGATAGGAAATTACTTTGTGTTATTTGTTCCTGATTGCTGCCTTTAATTCCAGACTCGCTAAAGAAAAGGTTTGAGATGATTTTACCTAAACAGAAAGCTGGCTCATTATGCTTCCTTACATTTAACAAGTTCCAGGACACAGTGAACTTGCAGTTGTTCTATTGTCCTCATGGTACATTCCTATCTTGACGCAAAAGGAACTTTATTTATTTTATTTTATTTGCAGAATTCCCATTAAAGGTAGTCTTTATTTCCAAACTGGTCATTGTACTGTAGTTCTATCATGACCAAAGGGCCCAGGGAACTGAGAGCAGATGTGTTAAGGAAATTCAATAGCAGGCCAGCATTGACAATAAAGAAAACTATCCAGGTATAAAGGAAAATGTGAATCACTTTCTGTACTAGTTTGTTGAACTGACCTTTTAGATTCTAGTATATGAAGCTGCATGCATGATGGCAGTGTTGTCTTGTAGTTAGAACAGGGAACTGGGAGGCAGGAGACTTGAGTTCTATCCCTGACTCTGCCATTGACTTCCTAGATGACTTGGGTAGGACACTTAAACCCCTTGGGCCTGATTCTCCACTGCCTTGCACCTTAGCTAGACATTTACATGTATGTGTAGTGAGTATGATACACTCTGAGGGCAGGTCTACACTTAAAATGCTGTATCAGGGCAGCTGCTGCTGTAGCATTTTAATGAAGATGCTCTAAGCCGACAGGAGAGAGGTCTCCCATTAGCTTAGTTAATCTACCTCCCTGAGAGGTGGTAGTTATGTCGACTGGAGAAACTCACCCATCCACATAGCCCTGTCTACATGGGGGCGAGGTCTATATAATTACTTCCCTGAGGGGTGTGGGTTTTTCACATCCCAGAGCGACATGGGTCTGTAGAGTAGACTGGACCATAGACCAGAATGGTAGCATTTTATGCTCACTTCAAGCAGGCACTAGTGACTATGCAAGTTGCAAGGCAGTGGAGAATCAGAAACAGGCTGAAATGACCCTGTCAGTAGATGGGGGTAATTAGTACTCACCTTTTGCAAAGCACTTTTCTGAGCCTTGGAGGAAAGTTGCTATGAAGTTTTATTAGTTGCTTCAGTCTGAACTCATTTATCTCTCTATCAAAAGCACCCAGATATGACAGAACTATTCAGGAAATAGGAGGAATCACTGCAATTCAGGTTTGCTCTGCTGTTCCTACAATAGGTATGTATGTCAATGTATTTGTTCCCATCTCCAGCTAGTAGAGTGATCGTGCTGGGGATTAGGGAAGCTATCACAAAATCTCACAGTTATTTATAGCATTCAGAGTTCCCCCAGGCCAATGGCTCATTGGGCTGACCGGGTTAAAGCATAACAGTGTCATAGCCAAGGTGCACAAGGGAGCTATATGGCCAGTATCACATTCAACCACCTTTGACAGCCCTAATCCAATGAATCAGGTAACCATTTGTAGCTGGGTGCACTGGAGGTAGCCTTCCAGTGTGAGACCAGGTGTAGCAGGGTGAACCCCCTGCTCCTGCCCTGAAAGTTAAAAACAGTCCTGAAAGGGGGCTGTGGCTGGAGAAAGCAACTTTTAGGCTGGGATGATTGGGGGAAGTTGCTGCAGCTGGGGCCATGCCCCAGTCAGGCCCAGCTGGCCCCTATAAGTGGCTGTGAGCCAGAAGCCCAAACAGTCTCTCTCTAGCTGTAGAGTGAGATGGGCCTGGCTGCAGGGAGCTGGACACAGAGTACCTGAGGGGAGCAGGGCTGGGGACAGGCTGAGGACCTAGGAAGCTCTAGCCTGGAAAGCCCCAGGCTGCAGCCTAGCAGAAAGCCAAAGGGTACTAGGGGTTGCAGAGGGCAGCCCAGGGGTAGGCCAAGGTAGCAGGTCCAAACCCTCCTTGCCAGTGATCAGTAGGCTGATACTGTAGTCTGCCCCAGGGTGTAGGGCTAGATGATGACTGGCAGTAGCCATACATTGAGATGAAGTGAGGATAGAGGGTGGGGGTTTCCCAGGGAGGGGAGACCCTGAGAGAAAGGGATTACTACCAGGAGGCAGCACCCCATGTAAAAGGGCACTGGGGTTCAGGGAGGGACATGGGAGCCAGAGGACAGGTGGATCACCGGCCTGCAGAGGGCGCTCCAGAGCTGGAATCGAGCTAATTCCCAGAACAGACCAGCAGGAGGCACCGCAGGGCTGAGTCTGCACGTCTACACCAGGCAAAACTCAAACCCACACCATTCAGGATTGTAGAAAATCCCCTTAACAGATTAGCTACCACACCTCTTAGGAGAGTGCTAATATTCCCTAAAAACAATGCTGGTATGGTCACTTCCTAGTACATTTAATTTCATCACGCTAAGCTATTGCTCTCTTCCAGAATTTCTATTATGTCCGATGTGATTCTGTACTTTCAGGTTCACCTTGTACTATTTTAAGTAGTTTCTTCTGAAAAGAAGGAAAAGGATATTTACGTTCTCTTACAGGAGGAGGAAGGAGAGTGATTTTTCTTTATTGTGAAAGAAATTACCAGGATATTTGACAGAGCGTTTACATTTCATAGGACTCAAAAAATAGCATTGATCAAATGTTCCAGTTCTTCACAGGAGTGTCTTCTTTACCATGTGCAACAACATACACTTTAGATTTGTCTCAAGCAAATTTCAAATGATATTGGTTTTAATTTTGGGTCTTTGCCTTTCATGACAATGTTTAGCTTGAAGTAGCAAAGTTTGCTGGGGAAAGCCTGGAAAAATGAGAAACTTCCCTTTCAAAAGACAACGGAGAGTATAAAATAATGGGAAGAAAAGAGAACTTTGACTGGAAATCTTTGTCAGTAGCACCAGAACAGGATAGATTATAAAACTGGAAACTGTTTTTCTAAGGCTGAGTTTTTCCAACCTGAGGACCAACTCATGACCTAGTGTTGATCACTATAATTCCACTGAAGTCAATGGAGTTAGGCCAGTTTACAGCAATAACTGTATATCTGGCCCTTGTTCGTTACCTGGACAAGTAAACAAGAGAAGAATGTGTTCCGTGTGGATCCAGTCTTAGCAGCACAGTTGAACAGTGAGCACAGTGGTGTTTGGCCATTACGCTATCTCTCAAAAGTGTTGTTGTAGAACTGCTGTATTTTTAAAGCTGCCATTTACAGAGGCAGAAAACTCTGCATGAAGTTGCTGCACAGTAATAGTATCAGCCTGTGACCCCATTATTTTAATCTATTTTTGATGACAAGATTTTCTTTAGCAAAGCTTTTAGTTTCCGTATCTTCTGTTGATATGGAGGTCATTGAAGTTGGATTCTTAAAGCGGTTGGACTGACTTAAACTGTCTGGAGCATTTATTTTTGAGAAGGGCTAAAAGCCTCTGAGGATGTTGGTATGACTGATAACAAGTTTTATTAATCCTCAAGCAATTTCTGGAACAAAGAGCCTTGAGTCTCTAAAACTTCCTAGTCTCTGGTGTCTTGTACGGTTTTGTGGAAACTTAGCTTTTGCAAAAGTCACATCTGAGGAGAGAGATTGGTGGGGAGAATGAATCTATAGAGGAGGATTCAGTAACTTCTAAACTTTTGCATCTCTCCCATCCTTGCTATGTGTAGGGAGAAGTTCAATGACACAGAACATAACGGTTGTCAACAAGATTAAATAAATGTTCTCGACTAAAACAGATGGAGGTTTAAGTTAGCTGTGGTTGAAGATGTTTTGGATGAGCTTCACCACAGACAGGAAGGAACATTCTTAATCTTAGACTGTTAATGAAAAACGGAGGTTGTGGCATTAGAAAGGTTACTCTGTCTCCTGTAGGTCTCCAGCTCACAGATGGTGAGAATTATGGAGTTGAAAAGAGTCTGGTTAATAAGCCTATCCTCTGAGACATTAAAATAGTGTCTCCTCCACAGATCCAGGGTCAATTCAGCACAAGCATTAAGGTACAGGGTAAAGGTTCTCTTGCACCTGTGCTATCCTGGGACTTTTCAGGGGGCTGCTATAGCTCCCAGTACAGGCAAGAGCATAAGAACAGTCATACTGGGTCAGACCAAAGGTCCATGTAGCCTAGTATCCTGTCTACCGACAGTGGCCAATGCCAGGTGCCCCAAAGGGAATGAACAGAACAGGTAATCATCAAGTGATCAACCCCATTACTCATTCCCAGCTTCTGGCAAACAGAGGCTAGGGACATCATCCCTGCCCATCCTGGCTAATAGCCATTGATGGACCTATCCTCCATGAATTTATCTAGTTCTTTTTTGAACCCTGTTCTAATCTTGGCCTTCACAACATCCTCTGGCAAAGACTTCCACAGGTTGACTGTGCATTGTGTGAAGAAATGCTTCCTTTTCTTTGTTTTAAAGAGTCTGAAGGCTGTTCTAACTTGCACACTGGCTGCAATGAACCCTGTATGTGTTCCATCAGCCAAGAATAGCAGGAATATAGAAGATTCCCACGCACACCACCCATCCCTTCCCTCTTCTGGCACACATCCAGGGACTCAACTGCAACAGAGCTGGCAGCAGCTATGACACTCTGTACCTATTGGAGACTCATCCTATGTCAAGAGAAATACCCTGGAGTGCCTTTATCGTGGCTTTGTGGTCCCTTTATATTGGCAGAGATGGAGTCAAATAGATGCAATGTTCCCAAGAATTCAGCCACTAGGTGCTGACTAAATAGAAGCTGAAGACTTAAGGGATAAATAGGAAGGGATAACCCATTTTCCCTGCCCATCATTCCCACTCTCATTAATATGTTCAAACCAGTGACCAAGAGGCAAAATGGCTCTAAAATGAAATAAATGAAACTCTGGCAGAAATGAGAGATTAACTGAGTAATTCCACAAGTGCTTTAGTGTTTAAAATATTTGGAGTCCTTAATTGCATAAAATTTAAAAATTGTTGAAATACATGCCATTTTTCCCCAAGTGCCACTTAAAATAATTAAGCAAATAGTTACAGTAGTGAAAATTAGAGCTAAGAGAAATTCACAATGTCCATCCTACAGGAAATTCTGACATTTTAACATTTCTTTTTGTTCCAAATCAGGACCAAAAATTGACATTTTTGTGGAGTAGAAATTCAATTTGTTTTATTTGATCAAAATGAAACATTTGAACATTCTTGTGACATACCAGGGTACAAGCCAAACTAATGAGTAGCTGTGTCTCCCTGCCCTCTAACCTGGGGTGTCCTTTACCGTGCTTTGCTGCTGAAGTCTCCAGTGCTGGACTGCTCACAAATAGCCTCCAGCATGTAAGTCACTCCCTGCTATGTCTGTGTGTATGCTGCAGTCAGCCAGCCACACCTTGGCTCTTACCAGCCTTGGTTGTGCTGTATGGTGATCCCAGCACACTCCCAGTCTTAGATTTCCCCCCAGAAATGTATATCCAGTACTGCCCAGCCCTCTGCTGGACAATGAAAATTTATATAAGGTCCATCATACAATTAATAGAAATGATATGCACATGTCCTATACCCCAAATGCAGTTTCCAAGACACTTCAATTCAAACACACTGGATTAGATAAAATAATAAAACAAATTTATTACCTACAGATTTTAAGTGAGTACAAGTAATGAGGCATAAAAGTCAGAAATGATTACAAGTAAAATAAAGATAAAATACAACTAGTGCCTAACTTAAACTGTTACGTTCAAACTAACGTTCTTACCAAATACTTTAGCAGAATACTGGACCAACTCTGGGTCAGAACCCCTTCCCCAGTCAAATGCTTCTTCCTCTGTCTCCCCTTCCTTTTGATAGTCCTCTTCCCTCCTGTGATAAGCATTTCCAGCTAGGAGCATGGCAACATGCAGTCTTGTGTAGACAGGAACTCCACGCTGTTTCTTTGCTAAAATGTAGATTTTTTTTCACCCAGGCCCCCTTTCCTGCCACAGAATTGCCATTTAGCAAGTAATGGCCCATTGACCTTCTTTACACCTGGATGAGGTGTCAGCTTGCCCTTTGTCTCTGAGGAACTGGTTTGGTTACTCCCCAGACTTGGAACATATGTTAGTCACACCATACAGTGGGATCTTATAACTTTACATGCAATGTTGCCATGCATATTTTACTACAATAATAATGACCAGCAAATTATGAGTTTTCAAATGACACCTCACAAGGAATACTTTCTACAAAGATTATTACAACAGTGTGCAATGGGTGACTAACAGGGTACAGTCAGTCACTATTCCCAAAAGCAAAATGTTTCATTTTGGTTTATTGAATTGACCAGAAAGGCTTTGTTTTAAGTCAGTTCAATAGTTTACTGCATTTTTCCATTGTGGCACATTGCCTCATGGAACTTGTCATTTGGGAGCCTGATGACCCCATTCTTCCCTATGTGCCAAGCTTCTTGGCTGGACTACCTCTCCCATGATGCAGCCAGAGTCATTCAAACTCCTGCCCCTTTGAGGCACAACATGCAGCTTGATCAGAGGGAAAGCCTCATTTTATTCCAGGAGATGTAGTCCTCCAGGGAGCTCATCCCATAGGAGAAAATGGGGATCCAAACCACAAATCTTATAAGGCAATGAGATGATGGACAAATTCAGTTTAATGTTTTATTGAACTGAGTCAAAATGAAATGTTTTGGGTCAGTTCAACAAAATGAAATAGTCTGATTAAGTCAAGCTGGCCTGAAATAAAATACTTAATTTCTATTTTCCTGACAGAATTTTGGAAATTTTCAGCAAAATTATACTTTTTTGTAGAAAATTTTGATTTTTTCAAAAACCATATCTTCTATCAGATAATTATTCCAGTGGGAAATTCCCAACCAGTTTTAGTAAAAATATACTATTTAATTTTAGAAAATAGTTTCCAGGAAACCATTTATTCAGTTTCACCCCAACTGTTTCCATCCTCTAAAAAGAAACAGTCAGATGTGTTTGGATGAGAATTAGAACCCCTGGAATTCCTCAGAACCTTTGAAAATTTAGTCCCTGGGCCCATCTTGCTGACTTAATTCATGTGAATAGTCACACCAAAGTCCACAGGACTATTTGCATGTGCAAGACAATCAACAGCGATTCCTGAATCACTTTACACTTAACATGCATGCACTGGGTGCTGAGCAGGTAGATTCAAAAATATTGTATTCCTTTTGTGAGAGAGAGAAGTGACATGGGCAAAAGTAAATACACAGCTCTCTCTCCAGCACAAAATGATTTAAAAGCCACCGTCTGGGCTATCTCTTTTGCCCTTCAAACAACTCACCAATCAGAAAGTGGTGTGGATTAAAATTGCACTAAACCTCTGAAAAGAAGTAAAGCAGTCTAAAAGAAGGAGCCCAGAGATAGTTGTTTTTTGTTTTTTAGTTGAAGATGTAGAATACAGAGTCTAAAACCAGCACAGGGACTTGCTTCCATATTCAATAAACAATCTCAATGACATTCAACAAGATATAAACAGACCTTGCCATATCTGATCTATTCACCTTCCCATATTCCATCACTGAGGAAGTTATACCAGGGCATATTACTGGTGACTAGATATAATCTGATATAAATGTGATTGTTTATTTAAAGTGGGAGTATGTTCTTTTATTACATTTGCATGACAGGGCCTCGTCTTGTGCATGGTTCAGTGACATGAGCTAACTGTACTATACTTATCAGTTAAATTAAATGGTTACAGTGATAACTCAGTCATAAATATCTGCAAGGGGCTCAGAGGGGACACAGCTTTTATTCTAGCTCAGATTGGAATTGACCTCTCAGAGTACTGACTAATGCCTGTGTTCTGGGTAGGTGGATTCAGTTTCTACCAGCTTCCCCATACACACGCATGCAAGTATCCCTACAAAAAAGCCTATTTATACAGTGCCTATGAATTTATCCTGCATTGCACTGTTCCTTTGATGGAGGAGATTTCCATGAAAGTGCAGCGGTTGCTACAATTTTGGGAGGTGGCCCGGAGAAAGAGGGATGCACCATACATAGTTATTTCTTGTGGTTAAGCAATGGGGAAAGGGAACAAGCTAGGCCACAATGCAAACAAATGAAGGTTAAAAATCATTAAATATATTTTAGGCTTCTTGGGAGAGAGACCCTATGCTGCAAGAGCCATGAAAGCATACAGGCTATGTCAGATATTCAGAAGCAAAATATATGTATGATTACATGTTCCATTCAGGGCTGTATGTCTCACCTAAGAAGCCTAAAAATATGCTTAATATTTGTAACTTTTATTCTCTTTTAGTTATTCTGTATAATGGCTTTTCATGTTCCCAGTTCCCTTTGTTTAAGAAGGACAGAATGCAAAATAGCAGTAACTTGCATGTACCTCTCTCTGGTAGGAAGGTGGCCTCTGGCCTTCAGTCTGTATCCATTTGCTGTGCCAACTCTACCTTTAGCACCAAACATTCAGCTGTTTTAGTATAACTATTTTGAATAGTGTTTTCATTAAGGTAGTTCCTATAAGCCCCAGTCAGGACTGGGGCCTAATTCTGACTAGATGTTGTATAAAGGCTGAGTAGAGATGGCTCCTGGCAGGAAGAGTTCACAAGACTCAAGAAGTGACTGTAACAAACAATTAGGAGAAACCAGGAAGAAAAGATGTGGGAAAGAGTAATAAGAACAATATTTACATAGGCCAATGAAATAAGGTAAATACCAAAAGTTTCTACTGGTCACCTTGCCAGACATTTTTGACAGGGATCTCAGAAGAAATGGGCCTTGGGGAGGGATTTGTAAAATAGGGTACTGACTAGCTTGGGAAGGGTGGCTTATGTACAGTGGGTTGGGATTAAATGCAAAGGTGCTTGTGTGAGAAGCTGAGAAACAGGCAATGGTATTAGCAGACTTTGGGAACAAGGGGAAAAGGGGGATGATGGAGGTTGATCAAAGAGTAGATAAGTGGGGGAGAGCTAGGCTATGAAGGCCTTAAAGGTGCAGACCAGGAGTTAGTAATTGATGCAGTGCAGAAGAATGAGCCAGGAGAGATATTCAAACAGAAGGACAGACATGGTTACAGTGTACTTTGAGCAGCAGGGTTCTGAAGTGTCAGGAAGGTCATAGAGGTGCAAAGCTGCAGTAACTGATGAAGTCAGTAGAACCCACTGGGTTCTTGGCTCTTTTGAAAATCAGGCTATTTCGTTTGTTGCCAAAAGATGAATTTAGGAGACTAATTTTAGGCACCTATTTTTGAAAATCTTGGCTATTGATTTATATTTAGTTTGTGAACAAAGGAGAGGCTACAACTTCAGTGTGCAGGAATACATAATCTCACCAGTGATATGATATTGTCTATTTGTCTACCCGGGATTGATGTGGGTTCTGTAGATTGGATGAAGAACTGCTGACTCTTTTTACTACATTGCATTCTGTTTGTTTTTACCTACATATATATCTATGTGACGTGCCATGTAGTATCGCTCATGGTAGAGAAGACACAGAACTTTTTTTTGCAATGGATATGGAGGGGATTCTTTATTGAGGCTGTGAGACACAAACCCAACAGCATTACCTGGATCTCTAGCAGAGTTGGTCATAACATTTTAATTCAAACAGTTTTTCATTGGAAAAAGCTGTTTTGATGAATCTGGAAACAAGTTGTGAAATAATATCAGAGTTGGGAAAACTTCTCATGAAAAATAATTTCAAAACATTTTTGTTTCAGAAAATTCTCATTTCAGCATTTTGAACTTTATTTTATGCTGTTTTATTTTATATTTTTATGTTTATATTTCATGACATGTCAACGTTACAGTGCACAATATGCACCAATACTACTCATGTCATAATGAGACAATATAATTGTTTAAATATTATGTTTAAAATCATTAGAGGCAGCTGCCACTTAGTCCTGATTGAAACATCTTAACTTTTCTAGAGCCAAGTCGCCTGTTTGTGTTGGAATGAAACAGTCTAACGCTTTGACAAAATATCAAACTTTTCATTACAACATAGAGAAGACACTTCGATCTAGAGAATAAGAGAAGTACTCAGGGCAGTAATGAGAGGAGTAAGGGGGGCTGTTTCCAATATCCTTGTGTTAGTCTGGAATCATTTTTTCTAGGATCTTGAGAGTTTTTTGGATTTCTGTTTCATGTGAAATTTCAAAAAGATCTGATTTTTTTTGTTCAGATTTGGAACAAAAACAAATGTTGATGTCAAATGTTCCCACAAAACTGAATTTCCAAGTTTCTAACAACTTTACTCTCTAGGTCCAGGAGTAATTAAATGCAATCTGTGCTGCCTGATGTCACTGTTCTGCAGGGGTGGTGCAGTCTAGAACCCACCCCCCCAGTTTACAGGGGACATTGGTTCCAGACTGTGGAGTGGGACTATATGCAGGGGTAGAAATACACATCAGCATATAGTCCCACTCCACAGTCGGGAACCAATATTCCCTGTCAACTGCAGGCATGGGCAAGTATAGGATCCAGAGGGACTAGAGCAGCCACCATGGAATTGAGCTGGTAAATTCTCAGAATGGAGAGGGGTAACTAGTGGTGTTCCCCAAGGGTCAGTCCTAGCACCAATCCTATTCAATTTATTCATAAATGATCTGGAGAAAGGGGTAAACAGTGAGGTGGCAAAGTTTGCAGATGATACTAAACTGCTCAAGATAGTTAAGACCAAAGCAACTGTAAGAAAACTTCAAAAAGATCTCACAAAACTAAGTGATTGGGCAACAAAATGGCAAATGAAATTTAATGTGGATAAATGTAAAGTAATGCACATTGGAAAAATAACACCAACTATACATACAATATATGGGGCTAATTTAGCTACAATGAGTCATCGTGGATAGTTCTCGGAAGATGTCCACGTATGCAGAGGCGTCAAAGCAAACAGGATGTTAGGAATCATTAAAAAGGGGATAGAGAATAAAATGGAGAATATATTATTGCCCTT
This sequence comes from Chelonoidis abingdonii, assembly GCF_003597395.2. Classification (NCBI taxonomy): domain Eukaryota; kingdom Metazoa; phylum Chordata; order Testudines; family Testudinidae; genus Chelonoidis; species Chelonoidis abingdonii. The sequence continues at coordinate 126,769,340 of NC_133772.1, read as the reverse complement.
ATATAAATTGATGGTACACCCACATCTCAAATACTGCGTACAGATGTGGTTCTTCATCTCAAAAAAGATATACTGGGACTTGAAAAGGTTCAGAAAAGGGCAACTAAAATGATTAGGGGTTTGGAGAGGGTCCCTTATGAGGAAAGATTAAAGAGGCTAGGACTCTTCAGCTTGGAAAAAGAGAGACTAAGGGGGATATGATAGAGGTATATAAGATCATGAGTGATGTGGAGAAAGTAGATAAGGAAAAGTTATTTATTTATTCCCATAATGCAAGAACTAGGGGTCACCAAATGAATTAATAGGCAGCAGGTATAAAAACAAATAAAAGGAAGTTCTTCTTCACGCAGTGCACAGTCAACTTGTGGAACTCCTTACCTGAGGAGGTGTGAAAGCTAGGACTATAACAGCGTTTAAAAAAACTGGATAAATTCATGAGGTTATCCATTAATGGCTATTAGCCAGGATGGGTAAGGATGGTGTCCCTAGCCTCTGGGTATGTCTGCACTATGGGATATCTCCGATTTTACATAAACTGGATTGTAAACAGATTGTGTAAAGTCGAGTGCACGCGGCCACACTAAGCACATGAATTCGGCGGTGTACTGTACCGAGGCTAACATCGATTTCCGGAGCGTTGCACTGTGGGTAGCTATTCCATAGCTATCCCATAGTCCTGCAGTCTCCTCCACCCGTGGAATTCTGGGTTGATATCCAGTGCCTGATGGGGCAAAAAACATTGTCACAGGTGGTTCTGGTAGCCTCACCCTCCCTCCGTGAAAGCAGCACACAACCGTTTCTCACCTTTTTCCTGGGTGAACTGTGCAAATGCCATAGCACAGCAAGCATGGACCCTGCTCAGATCAAGACTGCAATCATGGACATTGTAAACATGCAGTCTATGTTGAACCAGGACCTGCAAAGCCAGGCAAGGAGGAGGCGGCTATGGCAGAGCGGCGACGAGAGTGGTGAGGACATGGACACAGATTCTCTCAAACCGAGAGACCTGCACTTAGAAGATCCTGCTGGTAATGGGGCAGTTCTAGACATTGAATACCGATTTGCAGGTTTGGGACAATTTGCAGTGGCTGAGAAACTTTCACATGCGTAAGGGCACTTTCATGGAACTTTGGACTTGCTTTCCGCTGCCTGAAATGCAATAATACCAAGATGAGAGCAGTCCTCACAGTTAAGAAGCGAGTGGCAATAGCCTCTGAAGCTTGCAATGCCAGACAGCTACCGTCAGTAGGGAATCAATTTGGAGTGGGAAATCTACTGGGGGGCTGCTGTGATGCAAGTAGCCAAAGCAATCATTAAGCTGCTGCTACGAAAGGTTGTGACTCTGGGAAACGTGCAGGTCATAGTGGATGGCTTTGCTGCAGTGGGATTCCCTAACTGTGGTGGGCGATAGATGGAACCCATATCCCTATCTTGGCACCGGAGCACCAGGCACCAGTACGTAAATCGCAAGAGGTACTTTCAATGGTGCTGCAAGCACTGGTGGATCACAAGGGACGTTTCACCAACATCCACATGGGATGACCAGGAAGGGTTCATGACGCTTCGCATCTTCAGGAACACTACTCTGTTTAAATGGCTGCAGCAAGGGAATTACTTCCAGACCAGAAATAAACAGTTGGGGCTGTTGAAATGCCTGTCGTTATCCTGGGGGACCAGCCTAATCCTTGATGCTGTTGCTCATGAAGCCATACACAGGCAGCCTGGACAGTAGTCAGGAGCTGTTCAACTACAGGCTGAGCAAGTGCAGAAGGGTTGTAGAATGTGCATTTGGCTGTTTAAAGGCGCGCTGGCGCACATTACTGCTCGCTCAGACCTCAGCACAACCAATGTCCCCATGGTTGTTCTGCTTGCTGTGTGCTCCACAGTCTCTGTGAGAGTAAGAGGGAGACCTTTATGGTGGGGTGGAAGGCTGAGCAAATCACCTGGCTGCTGATTACACACAGCAAGACACCAGGGTGATTGGAAGAGCACACAGGAAGAGGTGCGCATCAGAGAAGTTTTGAAAATGAGTTTCATCACGGGCCAAGGTACGGTTGACTGTGTGTGTTTCCCTTGATGAACGCCCCACCCTTTATGGACTCATTCCTGTAAGCACCCACCCTACCCCTTCAATTACAGTTGCTTAAGGAAATAAAGTCACTATCATTTAAAAAACATATATTCTTTATTAAAAAGTCATTATAAAAAGGGGAGAACTGACAAGGTATCCCGGTGTGGTTTGGGAGGAGAATAGCAGGGAAGGAAAAGGCCACTAAAATATTTCAAAGTAATGACAGCCTTTTGGTTGGGCTGTCCACAGGGGGTGGAGTGGGCGGTGCACGAAGCCTTCCCCCACGTGTTCTTACACGTCTGGGTGAGGAAGATATGGAACATGGTGAGTGGTGGGTGGTTACATAGGGCTGCAGCAGCACTCTGTGACCCTGCTGCTGTTCCTGAAGCTCCACCAGATGTCAAGGATGTCAGTTTGATCACGCAGCAGTCCCAGCGTTGCATCCGCCACCTGATCTTCCTGCCTACACCTCTAATCTTCCTGCCACAACCTCTCATCTCGAGCGCTCTCCTCTCCCGCTTTGGTCCTCCTGTCCTCATGTTCCTATGGCATCTTTCCTGTAATTTGATACCACGTCCGTCCACTCATTCAGATGAGCTCTTTTATTGCGGTTTACTTCCATGATTCCAAGAACATTCGTCTTGCGTCTTTTTTTTCCTCCGCCTTATCTGAGATAGCCTTCGGATGGAGTAGGGGGAGCTTGAAACATTTGCAGCTGCATGAGGGAGGTAAAAAGGAGAGAAATATTTAAAAGATACATTTACAGAAAAAATGGTTATATTCTTTCACAGTGAACAATACTATTCACTACTTAGCACATGTGATTTCACTACAAGCTCGCATTTTGCATTTTAATATTGAGTGCCTGCGGCTCTGTGTTAGAGATCTCACAGACGCAGGTCCAGGCAGTAGCATTCAGCTTGCATGAGGCCATGGTAAGCCATGTCTTTGGCTTCTGGCAGCCTCATATACACAGTGGCCTCCTTTCCAAATACCAAGCAAAGCCCGTTCAGTGGCTGCTTTTCCTGTTAACAGCTGCAGCAGAACCCCCCCATCCAATTTCTGGAATGATCGCTTTACCCTCCCCACACCGCGTGGCTGGTATCATGAAAGATCACTGCTAGCCAAACGCGAAAAAGCTCAGTGCCATTACCACCCATTCCCTCCCCCGCTTGGCTACCTGCAAGGAAGGATTTTTTTAAGCAGCAGCAACAGGCCAGTAAGGAATGGCCATCTCTGTCCCCTTAATAAATTCCTGAATTCAACCAGGTTACCATGAACAATATAGCTCTCCTGAGGAAACACAGCGAGATACAGATGTTGCTTGAATGCCAGCAATCACTGGGACCGTACGCAGCTAGCTTTGTCATGCAATGATACAGATTACTTGCTACATGCATGGCGTGGTCAAGTGTCCTACCATGGTGGACGGAAATAAGGCTGCCCTGCCCAGAAACTTCTGGCAAAGGCTTTTGGAGTACCTCCAGGAAGCTTCATGGAGATGTCCCTGGAGGATTTCAGCTCCATCCCAGACCATGTTAACAGACTTTTCCAATAACTGTACTGGCCGCGAATGCATCCCAAGTCCCCAGGCAAAATCAATCATTAAAAAACGCTTGCTTTTAAACCATGTTTTTATATTTACAAAGGTACACTCACAGAGGTCCTTCATGGTTTCATTGTCTGGGCTAGTGGCTTGGGAGGGCTGGAGGGTAATTCCGTCAGGTTGAGAAAACTTCGTGGCTGTTGGGGAGAATGGAGTGCCGTATGCTCTCTGCAAGCTCATCCTCCTCTCCTCCTCCTCCTCATCTTCCCCGCTGCAGAATCCTCTCAACCATGGCTGAGATTACCACCCCCACCTCGGAATTCACGGGATGGGGTGGGGTAGTGGTGGCGACCCCCCTAGAATGCTGCAGCTCAGCGTAGAAGCGGCACGTTTTCAGCCCTGCCCCAGACCTTTCCGTTTACTTCTTGTTTTCTGGTAGCTTGTCTGAGCTCCTTAACTTCACTCGCACTGCACTGAGTCCCTGGTGTGGCCTTTCTCCATCATAGCCTTGGAAATTTTTCAAATGTTTTTTCAATTTCGTCTTTTGGAATGGAGTTCTGTTAGCAACAGAATCCTCTCCCCATATAGCGATCAGATCCAGTACTCCCGTGGGTCCATGCTGAAGCTTTTTTGATCTCAGGAGACTGCATTTTACTGTGCTGATAGTTTCTGTGTGGTCACCTGGCTGGTGAGCTCTCCACGTTGGCCAACAGTTAAATTGAATTGCAAAAAGTTCGCGGGCTTTTCCTGTCTACCTGGACAGTGCATCCGAGTTCAGATTGCTGTCCAGAGCAGTCACAGTGCTGCACTGTGGGATACCACCCGGAGGCCAATACCGTCGATTTGCGGCCACACTAACCCTAATCTGATATGGTAATACCGATTTCAGCGCTACTCCTCTCATTGGGGAGGAGCACAGAAACCAGTTTAAAGAGCCCTTTATATCGATATAAAGGGCCTTGTTGTGTGGACAGGTGCAGCGTTAAATGCTTTAACTCTTCTAAAATCGGTATAAACGAGTAGTGTAGACCAGGCCTTAGTTTATCAGAGGATGGAGATAGATGGCAGGAGAGAGGTCACTTGATCATTGCCTGTTAGGTTCACTCCCTCTGCGGCACCTGGCTGTGGCCACTGTTGCAGGGCCGGTGCAACCATTTAGGCGACCCAGGCGGTCACCTAGGGTGCTAGGATTTGGGGGGCACCATTGTCTTCGGCAGTGACCGCGGCGGCCGGATCTTCAGCCGCCCCGGTCGCCTCTGGCATTTAGGCAGAGGGAGCTGGGGCAGGAAAGCATGGGGAGGGCCGCCTGCAGCAAGTAATGGGGGGGAGCGGCGGCGGCATGCAGGGGAACTCCCTGCCCCAGTTCACCCTTACCCCGCCTCCTCCTCGAGTACGCCATGGCTGCTTAACTTCTCCTTCCTCCCAGGCTTGCAGCACCTAAGCTGATTGGTGCTGCAACCTTGGGAGGTGGGAGAAGTGAAGCAGCCACGGCGTGCTCGGGGAGGAGGTGGGGCAGGGGTGAGCTACTTCACTTCTCTTGCCTCTCAGGCTTACAGCACCAGTCAGCTTAGGTGCCACAAGCCTGGGAGGCAGGAGAAGTGAAGCAGCGACAGCATGCTCAGGGTGCTCATGCGTGTAGCAGGGGTGACGGGGGTGGGGTGCTGCCGCAAGAAGGGCGCCTCATGGTGGAGGGGGGGAGCTGTGGTGGGGGGTCGCCTCAGGGAAGAAGTGGGGGAGCTGCGGTGGGGAGGTGCCTCAGGCTGGGGGCACGGGGTGGGGGGAAGGCACAAGGTGGAAGTTTTGCCTAGGGCATGAAACATCCTTGCACCAGCCCTGCACTGTTGGTAGACAGGATACTGGGCTAGATGGACCTTTGGTCTGACCCAGTATGACCATTCTTATGTTCTTATGGGTGGCAAGTGGGAAGCAGGGGCAATGGGGCAGGGTTCAGAGCAGCTACCTCCAGCAAGAAAGCTGCAAACTGCTGGGAGGGATAGCTCAGTGGTTTTAGCATTGGCCTGGTGAACTAAGGGTTGTAAATTCAATCCTTGAGGGGGCCACTTAGGGATCTGGGGAAAAATCAGTACTTGGTCCTGCTAGTGAAGGCTGGGGGCTGGACTCGATGACTTTTCAAGATCCCTTCCAGTTCTACAAGACAGGTATATAATCTCCACATATATATATACCTATTTCCTATCCTGGAGTCAGTTGTCCTCCTACCTGCAGTAGCTCCCCATGCAGAGTGCCCACCCCATTTCCCCTGTAGAATAAAGATAAAATTAGAGAGTTAAAATTAGCGTAAATTTGGTTAAAGAGCTAGGGGTTGTAAAGGGAGGCTGTGAGAGCAATGAGTTAAAGGCCAGAAGGAATTAAGTATGCAGGAAGTATGATCAAAGAATAACAAAGGGAAGTTTCTAAAAAGAAGGCCTCTGACTGATGGGCATGACTGCAGATGGTTTTAAGTACAATCTGTCTTAAAGAGCCAACATGGACCTTCCCACCACACCTACCAGGGTTAGCTCAAAAATTAAGGCCTGTTTGAACCCAGGTGCAAAGGAAAAATCTGTAGCTCAGCAAGAAGGAGGGGGAGAAAGGAGGTTGTAAATCTTATCTGGATTAAGGCTGGAAATAAGGGAAAACTGTCTCCAGTTGGTTTTTAGCTGATGTCAGTAATTGGCAACGACATCGCTTGTTTGTGAAAGGGAATAAAAAAGTAAGCTCTTAAAAGATTCATTGCTAATACCTGCCTGAGGCTGGAGGCAGTCAATATGGGTCTAAGCACCCCTGTGGTTAGCCCATTTGTAAGTATCTCTTGATTGAATGCTTATAAATGTTTTGTTACTGTCTGGATGTAATACACTGCTTCTTATTTAGGATTTTTAGACACATTTAGAACAATTGTCTACGTACCATTTGGCCTTTGGATTTAATAAAGGAATTTATGGTTAAATTAGTGTCATGATACTATCCTGCATAAATAATAATTCCAACCTCACCTCCAATCCCTCCACTCCACATTCAAAGCAAGAGTCTGCCACCATGTCACTCTGCATCTTCCCTTAAGTCATAGCCTGGACTAACCGATCATGAAATGGGCTGCTGACCACACTATGGGCCTGAACCCAAAAAACTCTCAAGCTGAACACCTTTGAACAGTGGGGAAGGTATTAGATTAAGATCTGCAATTGATGAGTAGCCACTCTCTCTCCAGTGAGTCAAATGTTGGCCCAAAACACCCTTGGACTTCTCTGCAATATCATTTGTCATTTTGGTCCTTATTTTGGCAAAAGCATTTAGTTATTTCTAACACTGGAAATTTCTCCATTTCTCAATGTCGGAAATTATCAAGACCAAGTGACTAAGACTGCTGTAGAGAGAATGAGAGCATTTTCCAAACATTCAGTATCTATACACGAAATCCACCCACGGTTAAGTGCGAATTCAGAGTGTGGGTTGCCAGACAATATTTAATCAGCAAACACTAATTATCCATGAAGGAGGAAAAGTTCTATACAAAAAACAAGTGCAGTTTTAATGTTCTCTCTTGGCAAGGAAGGGAAGGAGATTTACCCAAGATGCTTCTTGCCTCTCTTTGTGCGAGCCCCAAATTACTTTCCTCCTGTTTCGATCTTTAGTGGTCTTGTGCGTTTTTTAAAAACTTTTCATTGGATCATTAGTAACATACCTGGATCTTCCATACAAATATTAACAAGATCTGCAATTGATGAGTAGCCACTCTCTCTCTAATGCACTGGCTGGATGACACATTAGAGGAAATATGCTTCAAGAAGCATAGACTGGTCACAGGGAACTTCATCCTCAGAACAAGAGAGAAGCCTTGTGGTAGATTGTAACTCTTGGGGCAAAGCTGCAAGGGAGCCCATAGGTAGTTACATGCAGCCAAAGTCTTACAGTTATAGGGGGTGTGATGGGTGTGGTGTTATCTGGACCGGTGATCTGCAAAGCCACTCCAACCCTTGACTCTGGGAGCCAGCCTTACCCTGCTCTGCTGTGAGAATCTCCATTTCTGGCCTGTTCACCCACAGCCTCTGGCATGTAAGCTGCTTGGAACAGTACAGTGTAAGCTCATTAAATTCACCTCATCTCTCAATATGGAGAGAGAATATACACCAGGTTTTTGCCCAAGTTATAACTCCCACACACTGGTTTGTGATAAGGCAAAAACAAATTTAGTAACTACAAAAGATAGATTTTATGTGATTTTAAGGGATAGCAACTAATCAAAGCAGATTACCTAGCAAATAAACAAAAATGCAAGCTAGGCTTAATATACTGAAGAGATTGGATATGAGTAGCAAATTCTCACCCTAAATGATGATTTAACCTGGCTGCAATCTGCACTTGCTTGCAGCTTAAAACCCCAGGTATTCTTTTCACAGGCTAGAAACCGCACTGTGGGGTGGCTGGTGAAGGTGCACACCTCGGAAAGGAAAGGTGCACGTTATATTGACTGGCATGTGATGTTTCCCCACCTGAGGATGGGACACCCCCTCCTGTGGCCAGACAGCAGCCATCACCACCATCTGCACAACTGCCACCAGACCCCATACCTGCACCTGGATCCGAGCCTGCACAAGAATCTTCATCTGATGAAGAATCCTCACCATCACCTTCCCCTGCCACAACTTCACATTCCCCCAAAGCACACTTTGGTATATTCCTTGTATGCCAGTCATCTGCTAGCCAGTCATCTGCTATCCTTTGTATGCTAGTCATCTGCTAACCCCATGCTCCAAGCAGAGCAGGAGCCTGGGACTCAGAGGAGGGTGGTGTACAGGGGTTACAACAGGAAGCACTGCTGGCCTATCTGGTTTTTGAAATGTTACTGTTGAAACATATATTCTGTAAACCTTTAAAAATGTTGTTAAAACCAAGAGTGGAAGCTTTCAAGTTTAAATCCAGTCTGGTAAGCAGTGCTGTCAACTTCAAGCATTTCCCCTCCCCGCAACTCTCAAAAGTCTTCTCCCGGCCAACATGTACACATGGGAGTGAGATGCATCATTTTTGTAATGTTTATTAATATTTATGCACATGGAAGTAATATGCATGAAAATGATCCAGTGAGGGATGTATCTTTTTCTCTGTACTTAACTCCACCGTTATGGAATCAGTCTTGAAAAAGAATCCAGTGGGAGTCACTCTCCTCATGGAGGCAAAGGCTGAAATTCCCCATGGTGCAAAGAATTAGTGCAAGGCTTAAGTGAGGCATTGGTCTTGCTCTGCCTTCTGCACAGAGATGCTTTTCACTGAACAAGGGTGAGATCATTCACAGATTTTTATTTAAAAACACAAGAAATACAGAGAAAAGGAGAAAAGCAATTAGAGTTTAAATAAAGTTCAGAGACACAAACATTTGTACCTAAGTAGCTTGCACATATTGTGAGAAGTTGAATGTCTGGGCAGGATGTAGCATGAGAAGTTTCAGAGGGAGGAAGGCTGGCCCAAGGTGCTGGCCTGGAACCTGGGAGACACAAGTTCCGTTCCCTGCTCCTACAGACTTCCTATGTGATCTTAGGCTTGGTCTACACTTAAAAATTAGATTGACCAAGCTACAGCACTGAGGGCTGTGAACAATGTTGTGCCCAGAGTCCCAAAGTTAGCTCAACCTAAGCCTCAGTGTAGACACCATTAAGTTGACAGAAGAATTCTTCCGTTGACCTAGGTACCATCACTTAGAAATATGGCTTAACTACATCAGTGGAAAAATCCCTTCTATTGAGGTAGTAAGCATCTACATTATGATGCTATATTCAATTGACCTCAGGTGTAAAATCTGAAGAACCATCACTTCAGACGTCTGAAAAAGATTTTTAGTAGTAAAGTTAAGGTTTTTTTGAAGGGCGTTTGCCTTCTAGTCTTTGGTTTCCAAGTGGGTTTGACCTCTCAGTTTGTCCAAAATTGGCTGGAAAAAGAAAGAAGGTGCCCATTTCAGTCATGTCTGTAAAATTCTTGATTTCCACCAAACTTTTGGGAAAAAATATCTATCAATCTATGAAACGCAAATCAAATGTTAAATGTCAGGCGAATAGTTTTGAGAGGTTGGAGAGTAGCTGAGAATCAGGCTTATAACAAGAAGAAAGCTGCAACCTGAATTACAGATGTATTAGCACCACACTGTAATAATGAGGCAAGATACTGTGTAATCCTCAGATTGTTTTGGTTTTGGTTTTGTTCTGAGAGAGAAATAGAGAGAGAGAGAGTGTGAAATACAGGGAGACAGAAAATCTTATACATGACTTGGGAAGAGCCTAAGGATATGTGGTTCATAACAGATATGTTGGCAATAGGTCAAATAGTATATTAGATGTCTGTAACTGCATGATATTAGACAATTTTTCAGATACTGCCTCCTCTTCTGTATTTCTGGCCCACAGGACCAAAAGATGTGTGTCACTCTGCATTAAAGGTCTATGGAGAACTCTCGTTATTAAACATTGTAACAGCTATTTGGTCTATGACTTATCCTCAAGTCCCTTAACCTTTTTTGTCTCATGTTAGACAATGGCAGTGTCTTCACGTTACCACATTTTCTACAAAAACGAATGGTGACAGGAGTTGCTGTTTTTAAAGCATTATTTAATCTGGGCCATCACACTGTGAGTGGGTGATAACTAAGGCACTGGAAATAAGCACTTTTCAGCTCCTAATGGGGAAAAAACTTGAGCACTCTGGTAAAAACTAAACAAATGCTTATCAAATTTAATGAAGATGTTTTCAGTTTTGCTCAAGAGAATACAGACAACTGTTCCCACACAACAAAAAGTGTGAGTCAGAAGAGTCTCATTACCGAACTGTGAATGTTGAAAAGGGGAAAGTTTTAGGTAGCATATGCAGTGGGCTGCTATTTTAGCACCTCTGTCAAAGCTTGAAACATCCTAGGCAAATCAACTTGGGTAAACAAATTATCTACACATTCAATAATTAAAACTACTAATTATCTGCTTGAGGAAACTCCAGTAGCTGCAGAAAGGTTTGTGTGAGAAGGCAGGGCATATGTTGTGCTTCCTTCCACTAGTTGGAAGCTAGTAGCCAGATTACAGTGATGGATGAAGCCTCAGAGGGTTCCAAGGTTCACACTATAGAAACATGCTGAAATCCAGATGCTTATCTGGCAGAAACCTTCTATAACCTAGATAGCTAGAGATAGGCCAGGGCTGTGAAGCTGGATTCTGAATTGAACTTTCCCCAAATTCCATGGGGTTCATATGCATGGTGTTAGTTTGGGGCCCAGCTCTAATCTAAACCTCCTGAGTATGCACATTTGAGCTGGAGATCTCACAAGAGTAGCTTTTCACCTGGCAATTTTTCATTTCCTATGCTGGGTTCCACACAGAACCAGGAAATGCAAATAGAAAAAGTGATAAGAATTTAAAATAGAAGATACAGCTGACATTGGTTAGATTGGAGACCACCTCTGCCTACAGAGACCACTAAGACTGACAACCTATGTAATGCCACCTACCTTTAACCTGGTCATTCAATCTCTACCTCCCATGTGTTTGTTTATTTTCCTGTGGCATATTGTCTAACACCTACCTTGTAAGATTTCTAGAGATAGGGACTGTCTATATGACGTTTGCTTGAACATTGCCTAGTACAAAGGGTTCTAATTCCTGTTTGGGGTTCTCAGCACTACCATAATAATAGTAGTTGTAGCAGAGCATCGTCAGACCTCTAGAATAGTGTGGATTGATTTAGGCTTCTGGTTTTTGTTGCTTCTTATTTATCTGGACTCAGCTAGCCCATCTCAAATTGGAATTATGGCAGAAGAGATTATGGAATTTCAATGCTTTTAAGATGAGTAAAGAGAAGCTTTCTAATATTTTTATTTCTTTTAATCTGATATTTATTTCTACACAGTTCAATAACAGAAGTCTCCTCTTTACTTCTGTATCTGTGAATCTCTGCACTAGTAATTCCTCCTCCACTGGAGACAGAAATAATAATTGTGTCCAATTCTTGTTCAGTTTCTCTATAATATTGACCCATTCTTCTACTTGTGCTGTTACTATAATTTATTTCTGAGACAAGGCCTACAGAGTGACATCCAGAACACATGATCCCTGCCCACATCCGGAAAGAATGCCAGTTGGAAAGAGCCACACAGAAGAACTTCTAACTAATTTTAATAAACTTTTCAGTTCTCATTTTCACACTTCAGTGCACTTCTATGTTCCATCTGGGACATGACAGCAAAGTACTGGAATATTACTAGAAAGTTTGTTCTCATGAGATTTTCAGACAGTCAGCAGGGTTAAGAGACTCAAATACCTAGAGAAATGTTTAGATAAAATCTAGACTTTAAGGTGTTTATGTAAACTGTACTTAAACTCTGAACCATTGGAGTTTGGTTCACCAATAATGAGGGAATGAGAGCCCGGTTGGGTCCCTAGAATTGAGTATCAATATTTATCAGAACCTACCAAGTTGCTCAAGAAGACTCAATGCTCTTTTTGTGCACAGTTATTTTTCTTCCACACAGTTTTTTCATTCTATTGCTGTACTTTAAGGGTTTATAAAATGTTGACAATGGTCAGTAGATTAATCCCATTTCTAATATTAATTTTAACATTATTAAAGAGATTTTGATCAAAGCCACAGACTACAGTGCAACAAGACTGCTGCAGTATCAATTCATTCTTTATGGACCAATAAGACATAGAACATAAGAAAGGCCATACTGGATCAGACCAAGGGTCCATGTAGGCCAGTATCCTATCTTCTGACAGTGTCCAATGCCAGATGACCCAGAGGGAATGAACAGAACAGGCAATCATCAAGTGATCCATCCAGGCCTCCTGACAGCAGTTCTGGTTCTCGGGACAGAACAGTCAATGGGCCCCCAGCCCGTGCGGACGTGGTCCACCTGACATTTGAGCAGTGCTGCGCCTGTGCTGGTTGGTGCCCAGCAAGCTGCTGCTAGCTGTGCTGCTGGGCATGCTCTTCTGGCACAGTCAGGGGTTCCACATACCTGCCTGGCTGCCTTGGCTGCCACCGGTACCACCCTGTGTTGAGAGGGCTACTGCTGTCACCACTCCCTACCTTGCTCAGGCTTAGCGTCTGGGGACAGAAACCAACTCTGAGCATGCCGGGGAGAGCGGGGGGAGGGGAAGGCTCTGGCTTGCTTGGCCACTGTCCCTAGAGAAGCTGAGCCTCAGGAAGATGCTGCGCTGCACCCGGCAGCATGGCTGGAAGAGGAGAGGCTCTGGCTCCTCCTCTTTTCTTCCAGCTCTGACCCCACTCCTTCCTCTCCCCAGCTGGGGTTGGCTGCTGGGTCGAGTGCCCCGAGCAGGCATCTGGGGAGTGTGGGCGGCTGACCCTTCCTGCCCACCTCCAGCATCGCCTCTGAGGCCTGCCTAGATGATTGCCCCTTTTGCTGCCACCCATCGGTGGGCGCGGATCCATCCCATGTGGCTCCTCCCCAGTTTCTGGCAAACAGAGGCTAGGGATATCATCCCTGCCCATCCTGCTAATAGCCTATCTTCCATGAATTTATCTAGTTTTTTTTTAAACCTGTTATAGTTGTAGTGTGTATTTAGCATGACTAAATAACAAAGAAGTAAATTGTATCATTACATGGGTTTTGCTTTTACTCCTAAAACAAATTGCAGGAAAAAGTATTTTTGTTTCAAGGCTCCTTATGTTATTTGGCAGCTCCAGTCTAATAGATCTGAGTTATAACAACTTGCATTTTTACTGAACCATGAACAGTATTTTAATATTTAAAATCAAGTTAGTTATTCCCTTGTCTTCTAAACGGCTACTGTTTTGCTTGCTACAAATCAGAGATAGCACATACCCAGTGGAGACTGTCTGACTCATGTCAAAGCAAAAGATCTTTCCAGAAAGCTGGAAGAAGATACAGAAGAGGGAAGTGACATCATTACTTGGCCTCACTCCTCTCACGATTTACAGCTGGAAACACTTTAGGAACAAAGATTGAACTTTGGAATAGGGTCCCAGGCAGGACAGGAGAATTCCAGCCTGTGTATACAAAAGCTGCGACCTGCTTGTGCTATTGTTACCAAAATGTCAGGTCCGCCTAGCTGAAAGCCAATGACAGCCAGACAGGGATAAGGAAAGGTTGCTTTATTCTGCAGAAGAAAGGAGAGCCTTGTACCTTGGTACAAAAAACTCTACTCAGTACAAAAATCAAGAATCTTTTATACACATTCACACACAGGCTTCAGTTGTGCTAGCATTTGATTGGTGGTTAACAAACCCTGCACTTCTGCAATCTGCTCAGCAAAAACCAGCTAAGAACCAGCTTCAACTGCCTCAAAACTGATAAGGGGAATGTAAGGGACTGCGGAAGATTTTGTTACGGTTTAGCTAGGGCTGTTCGCCTTCTCAAGGACAGGTTATTAAAGGTTGCTGTGTACTAGTGCATGCTGTATGTAACTGGTCAGAACTGCTTTGCCTGGGAGCTTCTGTGTGTTTGGGAAAGTGTTGCTAGCCTTTGGCCCTTTGCCACCAGAGATAGCCCCAGCTGTGGGAAAGCTCCCACTTGCCTATGTATGAGCTGCTTTACATGCCATTAGTATAAAGTTATATTTACTAGAAATTGTTTTGCTGCTTTGGACTCACTCCCCGCTTTGAGTTAGCAACGTGCAGAGTCCCCGTTGCGGGTGTGTTTTCTTTACTTTCATTAAAAGCCATATCACTCACCGTGTGTGTGTGTGTGTGTGTGTGTGTCTCTCGTCCCTGTAGAGCACTCAGGCACGTAACAAGGAGACAGTTCAAAAGTTCAGGGTACTGTATCTGTGAGGCTTCTGCTTCTCCCTACTGGTTGCTTGTAAGCTGTTAAGGGGGGCTACCAGTGACTTTCACACTATCTAATAGGGTGAGACACTTCTTGATTCAAATCCCATCCAGTTTACAGAACCTAGATTGTGTTTTTGTTTTATTTCTTATGGTAATCTACTTTGATCTGTTTGCTATTACTTATAATCACTTAGAATCTGTTTTCTGTAGTTAATACATGTCTTTTATATTTTTTACCTAAAACAGTGTGTTGTTTGAAGTGCAAAAGGGAAATCGGCTCAGGAACAGGAGTTGGTGCATTGTACTCTCCACATTGAGGGAGGGGCGGACTGAAAAATAAACTTACACTGGTCAGGGTTTTGACCGGGGCAAGATGGTTCATCTCTGGGGTTCTTGGCTGGAGGCTGAAGCCTCTTTATTGAGTGACTGGCAAAGGCATTCAAGTAACTGCTGCTGGGTGTGTCCCTGCCTGTGTAAATGCTTGTGTAGAGTTGGACCTTGCAAAGGGAATTAAAACCAATAGTAAAAGGTTCTATAGCCAAAGAAAGAAGAAGTGGGACTGCTAAACACTGAGGATGGAGTGGAAGTTAAGGATAATTTAGGCATGGCCCAATATCTAAACAAATACTTTGCCTCAGTCTTTAATGAGGCTAATGAGGCGCTTAGGGATAATGGTAGGATGACAAATGGGAATGAGGATATGCAGGTAGATATTACCACATCCGAGACAGCCACCTTGAACAGCTTAGAGACTAAATCGGGGGGGGCCCAGATATCTTCTCAGATATCTAACGGAACTGGTTCTGATTGCAAGCCATTGCAGAATTTTAATGATCTGTACACTCAAGGGCTTGTACCTACATGACTGAGAATGCTAACATAGTCTATTTTTCAAGTAGGCAAGAAGTTGATCCAGATACTACAGGCTGTTGTTTGCATCGCGTATGCAAGGCCGTTGAAAAAATTTTTGAAGAGGAAGTAGTAAGAGAATTGAGGTCAAGTGTTAATTGGACATAAATGTGGTTTTACAAAGGATAGATTGTGCAATGCCAACTGATTCCTTCTTTGAGGAGGCTACCAGATTTTTTTAGCAAGAAACACAGTGGATTATTTACTCAGTTTCATAAGCATTGTACGGTTCACATGGGATTATTAGCTACAATTGGAAAAGATGGGCGTCACATGAAATTGATAAGGTGGATAAGGAATGGTTAAAGGGGAACTAACAGAATCTACTGAAAGCTGAATGTCAGGCTGGTAAGGAGCTACTTATGGAGTTCCTAGGATCTAGTTTTAGGACAATCTTATTTAATCTTTTTATGACTGACTTGCACAATACAATGGGAAAGTGCTTATCAGTTTTGCAGATGACGCGATGAGCTGGGTATATTGCAATCAGAGAGCGACGCGGATAGCTAAGGAGATCTGGGATGACCTTATAAATGGCAGTAATAGTAATAGGATGAAATTTAATGTGAACAGTCGCAAGGTCATGCATTGCGAGATTAATAACAAGAATTTGGTTTTATAAACTGGGGACCATTCAGTTGAAGTAACGAGGAGGAGAGGGCTCTGGAGTATTGGTTGATCACAGGATGACTATGAGCGGCCAAATGTGGATTAGCTGTGAAAAAAGCTAGAGGTGGTCTTGGGAATCGGAGAGGTATTTCCAGAGAGGAATAAGGAGGTGTTAGTACATATACAGAGGCACTGGTGGAGACTCATCTGAATAATTTGCAGTTCTAGGTCTACAGTTTAGGAAGGTGATTCAGAACTGGAACAGTACGCGGCTACTAGGATGATATCGAGGAATTGAAAGACTGTTTGCAAGAGGACTCAAGAGCTTGGTTGTTTGGCTAACAAAGAAGGCTGAGGAGGTATGTTGCTCTTTGATATAATATATCGAATGATAAATACCTAATGGAGGGAGAGGAATTGATTTTAAGTATTACTCGTGAGTAAAGAACAATGGATAAACTGGCCATCAGGATTTAAGACTTGAAATTAGACGAAGGTCTAACCATTAGAGGCGTGAAGTTCTGGAACAGACTTCCAAGGGGAGCAGTGGAGGCAAAGACAGATGTGGCTTTAGACTAAGCTTGATAAGTTTATGGAAGGGAGGTGATGGGATAGCTATTTTGGCAATTAATGATCTTTGACTATTAGCGGTAAATTATGCCAATGGCTGTCGATGGGATGTTAGATGGGGTGGGATCTGAGTTACTACAGAGAATTCTTTCCTGGGTGTCTGGCTGGTGAGTCTTTCCCACATGCTCAGGGTTTAGTTGTTCACCATATTTGGGGTCAGGAAGAAATTTTCCTCCAAACTGGCAGAGGCCCTGGGGGTTTTTCACCTTCCTCTGCAGCGTGGGGCACAGGTCATTTGCTGGAGGATTCTCTGCACCTTGAAATCTTTAAACCACAAGTTCAGAACTTCAATAGCTCAGACATAGGACAGGGGTTTGTTACAGGAGTGGGTGGGTGAGATTCTGTGGCCTGCATTGTACAGGAGGTCAGACAAGAAGATCATAATGGTCCCTTCTGACCTTAAAGTCTATGAGTCTATGAGGACTGGGAGAGGTCTGCAGCTTGTCAGACACAATGGGTAAGGGATCCAGCTGGTGAAAGTACCCCAGTTCCAGGTTGCACCTTGGGGTCATCTTACACATAGACCTGGCCTTAAAAATTAAGAAATCTCTTCCCACCAACCCCACAAGAAAGCTAGGCTTGTACTGATGGGTGCTCACAGGGTACAATGAATTTCTTCCTCTATACATCTCTATTCCTTCTTCTCCACCCATTTCTAATGTCTCGGTATTTGCTATTTCTCTCTACTCCATTATCCATCCAATTTGTTTCACTGTATATTTTACTCTGACCCATCTCTGCACTCCTTTTTTTCCTCCAAAGTGAAACATGAACTCAGTAATGTTGCAGTCTGACATTTGAGTGGCTTTAGAATTAGGCAAAATGAACTTGTCTGTTCAGACTTTATGTATGACTGATACTGATTACAAGGATTTCCCAGTTCTTCAGTGGCAAGTCACAGATCTCACAGCCCTACAACTTGGAGCCACAAAGTTCCTCCCAGCTGACCTCCACTAGTTAAAGAGGGCCAATTACAGGCTCATAAATAGTGACAAAGACAATGTGGAAGATAGTACACTAATAAGTAGTGGGTTCGGTGTTGACCAACTTCTTGTAAGTCAAAGATTCCCCTTGAAGTATTTATCACAGCTGAGATTATTCTCCTTAATGTATTCCCATTTCTAAAGCATGTTCTGGAATCCTTCATAGGAGGGTTTTCTTATCCGAAGATTTTACTATTCTGCAATGCATTACAAAACATTAAATAAAAATACCAGTACTTTAGTCAGCTTTAAAACTTGGTTTCTCAGGATATTACTGTTATATGCAGAATCTTTGTTTACAAATGAAAGATAAGTGTTTAAAATGGAGAAGTGAGACTGACCAATTCTGCCCTTAGATGTGTATGACTGGCTTCCACTGATTTAAATAAAAGTCTTATTCCACATATCCAGGGTCAGAATTCCGTCTTAGTGGACATGTGGTATACAACCATGCCACAACATGCTGGGCTCTCACCAGATCTCATAAACTAAGCAGGATTAGGCTGGGTCTGGCATTAGTAGGCATTACCTCTCGTGGGAATTAGACAATAAAGTCATTTATGTATACATGTCATTATGGATGTATATTATATTTCCCATAGAAATCTGAGCAAACCTCATGTGGACTTAGTCTGACAGCTCAACCTGTGGAATAAATGTCATGTTCTATTTTTCATTCCTTGGGAAAAAATGTACACTGTGTCTTGATATTTTTGCTTTCAGAATAGAAATTCCAAGTTATATGTTGTGCTGCACATCCTGGGCTGTGGCGCCTGGCTTACTTAGGCTAGGTCTACATTATAAACTTTCATTGGTAGAACTGTGCCATGCAGAGGTGGGGGGGAAGAAGGGGTGAAAAAGCCACACCCCTGAGCAGCGTAGCTATACAACCTAACCCCTGGTGTAGATGGCTCTGTGGCGCTTGATGGGACAGCTTCTCCTGTCAACATAATTACTGCTTCTCACAGAGGTGGATTAACTAAGAGCATCTCCCATTGGGGTAGTAGCATCTTTACTAAAGAGCTGCTGTGGCACAGCTGCACTGCTGCAGCTTTTTAAGTGTAGCTCTGTTCTTAGAGTCAGGGCTGCTCTCACTATCACACCAAGCTCCCATTGCCACAGTGGGCTATTCTAGTAGCAGAGGGTTGTCAACTCATAGAGATGCCACAGCCACGCTGAACTTTTCCAGATCCATCCCTTGCACCTGGCCTGGAGGGATGGTGGGTTGGTGCAGGAGCTGTTCTTGAAGAGTGCCCAGGAGGCCAGCTACTCCAGCTTTCTGGATGCTTTGTTTTGCTATAGCAGCATAAAGCAACCAACGCAAGTTAGCCCTCAAATTTTTTTTTCTTAACAATTTGTTGACAGGGCAAGGCCAGATGGCTGTAGGAAAATAGTGGGAGACAGATGTATTAGTCTCAGGCTAAACAAATCCCTGTTACCAGGGTAAGTAAATGGCAGTTGCTCCAGGTCAATTAAGACACCTGGGAGCAATTAAGATCCTTCCAGAAAGCAGTGAAGACACCTAGGTTGATTGGGACACCTGAAACTAATCTGGAGTTTGCTGAAATTAGTTAAAAGCCTCCCAGTTAGTCAGGAGTGGAAGGAGGAAGCTGTACTGTTGGAGAAACTAGGCAGCACAAACCCTATCTGGCACAGGTGAGGAGGTCCTGAGGTAAAGGTGGAGTAGATGGGGGCGTGGGCTGCTGTGGGGAATGGGTCCAGGGAATTGTACCATCCTGTTTCAAAGTCAGCTACCAAGAGTTGCTGCTATTAGGGTCCCTGGGCTGGAACCCAAAGTAGAGGGTGGGCCTGGATTCCCTCCTTCCCCCACACCCCGATTAATCACAGTCTCTGTGAAGCAAGAGAGACTGTGAGGGAGGGTTGCTTCTTCCCACCTCCCTTGATGGCTTATGATGAAAATGGCTCAGTAAGCTATGACCCTTGCCCTTAGAGAAAGAAGGGCTATGTGGAAGGTCACAGTGAGACTCTGAGGCTAGCATAATCCACCTGGTTGGAGCTTTGCCACAAATCATATAACAGCTTTCATCGGAGGCTGTCAAAGTGCTCTACATACCTCAGGTATTCAATCTTTGTACCACACCTGTGAGGTAGGCAAGTATTATCTCCAGTTTGTAGATGAGTAAACTGAAACAAGTCAAAGTGAGCAGTGACTTACAGAAAGACAATCAGTGATTTAGTAGGAGGTAACATTCTGCTATTCTTCTCTTCAGCCCACATGGCACTTAATGGTATGGTACTTGACTAAAGTTTTTCAAATAAAGAGCAAGAACCTGACACAGACTTTGTTTCTCTGTTCTGGAGATGCAAAGTGAAATAGAAAAAAATAAGAGCATTGTGTTTATCTAATACCTAAATCCCAGAGCACTTTACAAAAATAAAAGGACTGTTAATTCTCTAGACCAGAGTTCATTTTCATCCCCAATTTAAGCATATCCCCATACTATGAAAACCAGCTGTTGACCATTAGGCAAAATGCTTGTCAGAAATCTGCCAGAGGATTTGAATGTTGTTGAAGCCATGTCAGTCTGAGGTTATTAGAGAGACATGGTGGGTGAGGTAATATCTTTTATTGAACCAACTTCTTTGGTGAGAGTGACATGCTTTAGAGCTTACACAAAATTTGTCTCACTCACCAACAGAAGCTGAGCCAATAAAAAATGTGTCCTTATCTACCTTGTCTTGCAGGATATCAAAGCACTTACAGCTTAAAGCCAATGGGACTACTATGAGTAAGTTACTCACATGCATGATTGATGGCAGACTCGTCTCCTTAAGGTGCATATGGGCAGAGGTATAACTTGGAAACTTTTTTTTGCTTTAGCTTTTAATTTACTAGTTCACATATGGATGTTTACCATTTAAATAAATAATGTATGTCATAGCAGAGCGAGACCCAACTGCAAATACCTCCCTTGATAAGAAAAGGCTTGACTGAGGCTTTTATTATCATGTGGCATTTGCTTCCATCACTGCCAGATTTTCAAACAGATCAGCATTTTGGGTGCTGAGCTTTTTGAAAGTTTGGCTCTAAGTATCACCATGGGAGCTGTTGGAAGCTTTGAAAATCTGACATTTAGGTGCCTAAACAGGAGTTGAATTCTTTTGAAAATTCTGTACACTCTCAGGGTGATGGACATCATTTTCCAGCTATGTAGCCTCTGTGTGTGCATTCAGCATAGACAACACTGGCTCTTTCTTCTTCCTTGCCTCTTCGGGATTGCCATTTCAAAACAATGTTGAAAGCATTGGCCACCAGCCTGATGGATTTTCTCAATTCAGCTAGACTGCAAAAGAATCTATTTCTATTTTTTAAAAACATCTTGACAGGTGGTATGGCCATGTAACAGTGAAATAGGACAGAGGGCATATTTAATCAGCCTGTGAAGGAGTAGGAAAAGCCCCAGATGGACCAGCAAGCTCTCATCCCTCGCCATCCATCTGTGTATAAACAATGTTTATAAATCAGCAAGATAAACCCAATAGCTTTGTTTATAGCTAGTTTAAAGGGGTGGGAAAAATTCCAGCAAGTGATGTAAATGCATAACTTAGTGGGAACAGGGTGTTTCATTCCACACTGAACTGCTGAGGCCATGTTTCTACCATGATGTCAAAAATGGTATAACTGCAAGTGTATATGGGACAAAACTCTCTTCATCATTGTTATGAGAACATGACTGACGCTTTAGATGAATCACTGAGCCAGATTCTCTTGTGCATTCTGATCCTTTTGCTCCTTTCAGACATGATTTAGAGGCTGAAAGGCTGCTGGATCTTCCCAGCTAAGAATTCCCCTGGTGTGGCAAAGTTCTTAGCTGGTGCAGAGATGGAGTGACCAGCTCCCTTCTCTAGCCATCTCTGGCACAGAGGCTGTGGCTGGATCATGCTATGTTCCTAAAACCTTCAGCACAGATGCCGACTTTCTGGGGTGCTTGACCCCCAGCATTGTCCCAGGCCCTGCCCCCACTCCACCCCATCCCCACCCTGCCTCTTTCCACCTCGCCCTGCCTCTTCCTGCCCAGTTCTGCCCCCTCCCTCGAGTGCGCTGCATCCTCCCTTCTCCCTCTCCCTCCCAGCCTTCAGCATGCCGTGAAACAGAGGGGAGAGAGGGGGAGGTGCTGATCCACAGGGCCACCAGCCTGTCGGAGGCACTGGTGGGGGAGCTGATAGAGGGGCTGCTGGTGGGTGCTCAGCACCCACCATTTTTTCCCTGTGATCTCCAGTCAGTATAGCATCCTTCGTGAACTGTTAGGCCAGGTCTACACTGCGACTTTAAATCGGTTTAATGGCTGATATACCGATTTAACGCTGTACCCGTTCACACGACGTCATCATTAATATCGAGTTAAACGGCTCCTTTAAACATTCAATCTCCCAGACGAGAGGAGTAGCGCTAAATTCGATAGCGATAACTTGGATTAGGTTCTGGATGGAATCGACATTATTGGCCTCCTAGAGGTATCCCACAGTGCACCACTGACTGCTCTGGTCCGCAATCCAACTCGGATGCAGAGTGCCGGTAAACAGAAAAGCCCGAGACCTTTTGAAGACATTCCTGCTTTCACGTGTCCAGCCTTGATCAGTACGGGTGGCGATGCAGTTCAAATGCAAAGAGCTCCTGCATTGAACCTTACGGGAGATACTAGATCTGATCGCTGTAGGGTAGCCAAATGTTTTATCAGAGCTCCGTTAAAGAACAGGAAATGCCAAAGCGTTTGAAAATAACTCCAGGATACACAGCATGTGTGACAACCGTAACGGGAAGCCAGAGACTCAAACGGGGATGCTCATGGAGGGAGGGAGGGGTAATGAGGACTACAGCTAGCAGTCTCCACAGCAGTCTCTGAAAACTATTTGCATCTTTGCTGAGCGCCCAATGTCTGTAGCTTAATACACGTGTGTCGGCGTGGTTCAGGAACAGCTCGTCAGTCCTTCCCCTCCCCAGCATGTGAAGAAAAGTAATAAATAATTCCTTGAGTACTGTAAATGTCACCCTCTGTGTACTGAATGCTGCTGGCACACAATGCTGCTGCGGTGAAGAGCAATGTTTTCTGCCCCATCAGGCACTGTGCTCTCAACCGAGTGGGAACTATGGGATAGCTGAGGAACAGTACCCACAGGCACCACTCCTGAAATCGAAGGTAGTTTTTGACCATGGACGCAAACAATCGATTTCGTGATCCCACTGTGGATGCGCTAAACCGATTTTATTAGATCTGTTTTGTAATATCGGTTTAAGCTAATTCGAAATAGTCGTGCAGTGTAGACATACCCTTAGCAGCTGGCCTTGTTTAAAACAGCACAGACTTATCCAAGCACTACTACAGAACCAGCCAAAGGATCCATGGCCCCAGTCACACTGCCTATGATGGTGCTGGAAATGGTTTTGTTTTGTCTGTTATTACTATTGTTTCCATCAGTGCCTTGAGGTCCCAGCTCTGAACGAGGGCCCATTGTGATAGGCTCTGCGCAAACACATAATGTGAGACAGTCTCTGCTCTGAAGTCCTTACTCTGAAAAATAGACAAGACAGAATAACACTGGGAGGGAAAACAGAGGTGAAGTGACTTGTCCATAATCACTCAGCAGATCAGAACCCAGGCCTCCTAGCCTAATGATCTAGCTACTAGATGCAATTGCTGCCTAACCTACGCCTAAGCCCCTTTGTTTTCAGTTAAAACAAATTTTTACTGAAAAATTCCCATGTTTTACGAAAGGTATTCTTTTTTTCTGATTTTTGCCCTACTTTTGTATCATCCAAATATATAAAAATTATTTGTTTTATTAGGAAAATACAATAGATTGCATGAGATGTATTACAATAATACACTAGTCTATGTGTATACGCAAAGCTGCCTGTTGAAGTAAGGCTATGTATTAGACTAGAAGATACACGCAATAAACAGATACGCACGTGAGTTCTGAAGTGTGTGCACAGCTGAACATACTGATGACTCTCATGCCCACCACAGACACATTTCAAGCTGTTAGCAGATAATAGTTTAAAGATTTGATACATTAAAATGGGAAGAAAATGAAAATCTGTATGAGAATACATTTCAGAACACAACGTTTTCAAAAGTTTAAGAAAAACAGGAGAAAAGGATGAAATTGAGTGTATGTGCTGCAAATGGTGTGACCCAATTATTAAATGTAAATATTTATAGGCTAATAGTCCTAAGAGTACAACAGTGAACTGTTTGTTCAAATGTAAAGTTTTATTTGGGGATTAGAGAGATTTATTTTCTTAAACTCAGAGGTGGAATTGTGTTTTGAATTCTGTTCTAGTTCTGCAGCAAACCACATTGATGAACAGAATTCAAAGCATGTCTACTGAATACTTTCCCCCCATCTTTCCATCCACCAAAATAAACATTGATATTTACCCAGAAAAATTAATAATAGTTTTTTGCAGTGATATTCACCTGTTTGTCGTGGTAATAAACACTGATAAATTCCCAGGAAAAAATAAATAAAATAAAAACTGAAAATGAAGGCCCTACCTATGCTCAACACTAGCTGAAGGTGGACCCATTGATGTAAACAGATGCCAGCAAAGAGCCATTTCCATAGAGCAGACGGGGACTAGTTAATGGAATTGCCATTGTACAAAGTGGGAATCATCTGAGGTGTGTGTTTAATTCAGGAAATCGAAGCGTGTAGGAAATTGTTACATTTCTCCCTTCTTTACCAACTCTCTTGCTGAGAGTTTCTTGCATTGTGAGCATGATTTATTTTTAGTTCATTCCCTGCAGTTGCATGCGGCTCTGACTGAAGCTTTTGTTGGCTATTGCATAATCTTTTTCTCAGACATTCCCATCTAACTGAGCTCTTTACGATCAACATCTACAGCTGTGCCATAGTCAGACATTTATAGAATAACACTTTATCAGATCTGGCAGTTGGAGATTTTCTTCCTCAATAACAGGAGTCTGATTCTTTTATTCTTATCATCATTAATATTAATAATCATTTCTTCCTTTATACAGGGGAAATAACTTGGAACACCCACATAAAAAATAACACATTCCCTGCAGGGCAGTCACACATTTCAGGAACTTTGCAGCCAAGCGGAAATAGAAAAATAGATTCAAATGCGTCAGATGCTTCTGCATGTTCTTTCCCTTGGCTTTTTATTACATAAATATTCCATCCATTGGTTAAACGCTCAGCAGAAGGCAAACAGTATGGTTCAAATAAGGAAAACTGAAATCTTTGGCTACCACACTGAGATTCTAAAAACTACATCTGGTTATTTCACTCCACTCTAAGGAGAGTAATCATATTGTGGTTTCACTCACCTCCATATAGTGTTATCTGTATCTTGGCAATCTCTCCTTCCAAAGACTAAAACAGTTTGAGTAGTTCTTGGTTCTGCCTGTGTTGGCAGACACCCCTCGGTTTATTAAAGTATTTAACTCTTAGGTTGCCAGCCAGTCCTTGAGTGTTCTACACATTGGGGATAGCCACTTTTCTAGAGGCCAGGGGAGCGGGCTTGACTGAGGCTATGTCTACACTACAGGATAATTCCGAATTACATTAAACCGGTTTTATAAAACAGATATTATAAATTCGATTTCACGTGGCCACACTAGGCACAGTAATTTGGTAGTGTGCGTCCATGGTCCGAGGCTAGCGTTGATTTCTGGAGCGTTGCATTGTGGGTAGCTATTCCATAGCTATCCCATAGTTCCCGCAGTCTCCCTGCCCCTTGGATTCTGGTTGATCATTGTGCGGTGTTCTCGGTAAATGTCGTCAAGCATTCCTCCTCCGGGAAAAACAAACAGACAATCGTTTTCGGTGCCTTTTTCCCTGGATGCCCGAAGCAGACGCCATACATGGCAAAACCGATGAGCCTGTTCAGCTTTTTTAATTTTACAGTCACCCTATGTGTACTGGAGCTGGCAGACAGAGCGATACTCCAGCGCTACACAGCAGCATTAATTGGCTTTGCATGAAGCAGAGATGGTAACCAGTCGTCTGTACGTCTACTGCGGAGTAAACTGCAATGAGATGACGGGTACTCTTCCCCTCTGTACTGTCCACGCTATCATGAGTGTTCTGGCTGAGTCGGCCGGGGCGGGCAAAGCAAACTGGAATGAGCCCGCGAGTCAATCCTCCTTTATGGTTTCTAAACATAGTCAGTCCTGCCTAGAATAGGGGCAAGTGTACTAGAGGACCAGTATATAGAGCACAGTGCTCTTGTCAGTATTCACAGGGGGTGCCCTGCAACAACCCCCCCGTTGCTCCCTCCTCCCCAACTCGGGCTAATCCGTGGCAGTGTCCGCCCATTTGTGTCATGAAGTTATAAAGAAGCGTATGAGAAACACTGAGGTTTTAGGACATAAAATGCCAGGGGCAGCTTCCTGGTGCTATGACAGTCAGGTAGAATATTAATCGGTGCAGGGAAGAGCCCAGCATGCTGCTGCTAAGATAGTCCAGGCAGTACAGAATCTTTTCTTTACAACAGAAGGAGGGGCTGATGAAGCTCAGCCCCCAGTGCTGTGATGAAGAAGTTACCACCGTTCTGTACCTCTACGGAGTCTTCTAGTTTTACTCAGGGCGCCCTGCCAGCCTCACCTGAGGCAGCCAGGACATCATGGTGATGGTGAGATGGATATCAGTACATATGCACCATCTGCCACTGGGAGGGAAAGATCCGATACTGTCTTCACTGCTGCAGAATCGCATCTACCAGCACATTAGTAGACAAGGGTGACATTGAAAGAAGTCAAGAAACTATTATTTCCCTTTTCTTTCATGTGCGGGCAGGGGGGGGATAAATTGACAAGCATTTCCCTGAACCACGCCGACAAGGTTTGACCCTACATGCATGGGAGCTCAGCAAGAATGCAAATACTTTCAGAGACTGGTGGACTGTGGAATAGCTGGGTCACTCACACCCCTCCTCCATGAGCGTCCATTTTGATCTCTAGCTTCCCGTTACGCTTGTCACGCAGCACTGTGTAGCCTGGGGATTTTTTTTTCAAATGATTTGGCATTTGTTTCTGTAACAGAGCTCTAATAGAACAGATTCGTCCCCATAACAGCGATCAGATCCCACTATCCTCCGTATGGTCCATGCTGGAGCTCTTTTTGGATTTGGACTGCAGCAGCCGTGCTGACAGAGTTCCATGCCTGCAACAGGAAATATAATTAAAAGTTCGCTGGGGCTTTTCCTGTTTACCTGCCACTGCTCAGAGTTCAGATTGTGTCGTAGCGTCAGTGGTGCACTGTGGGATACCTCCCGGAGACCAATAATGTCGATTTCCGTCCACACTAACAGTATTCCGAAGTAATACTATCGATTTTAGCGTTACTCCTCTCGTTTTGTAGGAGTACAGAAATTGATTTAAAGAGCCCTTTAAATTGATTTAAAGAGCACTGTAGTGTGGACGGGTACAGTATTAAATTGATTTAACGCTATTAAAATTGATTTAACGGCGTAGTGTGGACCAGGCCTGAGTTTGCTGGGGGAAAGGGCCTTTTTGGGTTCCTGGACAGAGCAAGTGTGAGTGAGCAGATCTGATGGTGGTTCCCTGTTCTGGTTTGCCCCTACTCTGGTTGCTGGCTCCTGCCCCTTGCCTCAGACAGGGAATTCCCAGGCAGCAGATGGCTCAGCTGGTCAGCATTGGGAATTCTTGGCATGGTGGAGAGTGGCTACATGTGGAAGAGGCCAGTTAACAGGGGAAGCAAGGCAGGCAAGGAGCAGGAGGCTCACTGCTTGCTAGAAAGAAATGATCCTTCTTATGTTCAGGATACAGGAAGAAGGGAAGAATAAGGAAGTGGGATGGGTATCAGGCTGTAGCTGGAAGGGAGAGGTGATAGATAATGAAAACAACAATGGGCTAGTGCAGGGGTAGGCAACCTATGGCATGTGTGCCAAAGGTGACACATGAGCTGATTTTCAGTGGCACTCACACTGCCTAGGTCCTGGCCACCAGTCTGGGAGGCTCCACATTTTAATTTAATTTGAAATGAAGCTTCTTAAACATTTTAAAAACCTTATTTACTTTACATATAACAATAGTTTAATTATATATTATAGACTTATAGAAAGAGACCTTCTAAAATGTTAAAATGTATTACTGACACGCAAAAACTTAAATTAGAGTGAATAAATGAAAACTCAGCACAGCACTTCTGAAAGGTTGCCGACCCCTGGGCTAGAGCATAAGGGCCAGGATGTAAACTTGGCCAAGCACAGTCTGTCTAGGGCCAGAACCATGGTTTGCATATGGTACTATCGTACTGTCAAATAGTCCCATTGCTTTCAATGAGTGAGGTACTGCCCAGTGTAAGGGCAACAGAATCGGGCTCTCTTTGAGTAAATCTAAAGAAACTATTCAAGATGCTTGCTTACACCTGTGGTTACAAATGATCTGGACTCCACAGTCAGAGTCAGCTGCTGAAATGCTTATTATGGATGTGTTTGTTTTTTTTTAAAGAACAACATTTTAAAGGAATGGAAACATTTTATAGATTTTTATCATTTTAAAATTCTAACAGTTCTTATGAAGCCTAAGGAAAAGATTTCCATACTTAAAAGATAAACAAATAACGAAAAATATTCAGACTCTTTACAGCACAAGCATTGCTGTATTGTGTAATGGGAAGCAGGAGGATTGGTAATTGGCTGATATAAACATAGTGCTGGCCCTTTGCACAGGGGTGAATTTTACCCCAAACTAAACTGATTAGGAAGAAACTAAGGCTCTGCTACAGCAATATCTAACTCATCTGGTTGGGTGTAGCTGTCTGCTTCTGATGGTGGCATGTGAGCTTGTCTTCACAGCATTGTTAGCGTATGCCATACCTCTCGTGTTGAGCCTAACCTGACTCTTGACCACACATGCAGATCTCTAGCTTGAGTCAAGTGGTACTTTAATCTTGAGCTAGCCGACCTGTCCAGGCTGTGGGGTGAAGTTCAAGAGCTCGTGAAGCTTGACCTACTGATCCAGTGGGGATGTGGGAACTCGAGTTACTACAACTTATCAGCTGTTATTTCAGTCACTCTTTATAGCTCAGGGGGTATTTCAGGTGGTTGCTCAAGCTAGGCTAACATGAGTGATGTAACGCAAATGTACTAAACTGAGCTAACTGTTTCAGTGGAAACAAGCCCTCGGCACAGGCTCAACATCCAGTCAAGATCCATTTAAACATTTGCTCCTGGCAGCAAATTTTTTCAGAAGAAAACTTTTATAATATATATTTTAAAAACCAAACTATCCCAAAAGATTTTAGTTGCTGACATTGTGCAGGATAATTCTCATCCTACGGCAAATAACTAATGGACAAAGTTACTTTTAGTATTAAAAGGGGCTGCCAGTGGGTAGAACAGGATTGTGGGTATGTTATGACTGACACATCTCTAATTTTAAGGTGTCCTGCATAACAATCTGCTGTAACATGACAACATACCGCAGCATTTTTAAGGAAGGAGAAATGTAGATTTGCAGTGACTCATCCCCTCAAGTAAGAGACCAAGAGAAAAATCTCTCTGGCAAAAGTGAAAGGGCTACATACAAACTGAAATGGGCTCAAGGTACATTTCAATCTGCTTTTAAATGTCTCAGACCTGGGTGTATATATTAAGATTAGGACTTTCAGGTCACACCCATTCTAAACATAGGGATAGTTTGGAAAATTCAGACACCTCAGAGCTGGAGTTTTGGTGTGGGCCTTACCTCATAAGGAAATTAAATAAAGATCCAGAAATGGGAACAGGGCTTGTAACCACAGGAAAACCATTTCCCACTCTTGACTAAAATGCCAGTGTACGATTCACTGGGTGAAGATTAAGATGAATGATGGTTCTGAGCCAGATCATGTAATCTGAATCTTTCCTCAGTTTTGGAAAGATTGAAAACATCACAGCTGAGATCTCTCTCTCATTAGAGGGAAAACTCAGATAGAAAAGGAAGGAAAGTGAGAAACAGTTCACTAATTAGGGTACGTCTACACTGCACGATTATTTCGAATTAGCTTAAACCGATATTACAAAACAGATCTAATAAAATCGGTTTAGCGCGTCCACAGTGGGATCCCGAAATCGATTGTTTGCGTCCATGGTCCAAAGCTACCATCGATTTCAGGAGCGGTGCACTGTGGGTAGCTGTTCCTCAGCTATCCCATAGTTCCCACTTCCGTGTTGAGAGCACAGTGCCTGATGGGGCAGAAAACACTGCCCCGGGTGGTGCTGGGTACAGCCTCACCCCTCCCTTTGTGAAGGCAGCAGACAACCCTTTGGCGCCTTTTTCGCGGAGTGCATTGAGCAAACGCCATAGCACAGCAATCTTTCCCTTTTTTTTTTCACGTGGTGGTGGGGGGAAATAAACTGAGGAGCTGTTCCCTGAACCACGCCAGACACTGTGTTTGAACCTACAGACAATGGGAGCTCAGCCAAGAATGCAAATAATTTTCAGAGACTGCTGTGGACTGTGGGATAGCTGGAGTCCTCAGTACCCCCTCCCTCCCTTCATGAGCGTCCATTTGAGTCTCTGGCTTCCCGTTACGCTTGTCACACAGCGCTGTGTATCCTGGGGTTTTTTATTCAAACGCTTTGGCATTTCGTGTTCTGTAACGGAGCTGGATACAACAGATTTGTCTCCCCATACAGCGATCAGACCTAGTATCTCCCGTACGGTCTATGCTGGAGCTCTTTTTCGATTTCAAACTGCATCGCCAGCCGTGCTGATCAGAGCTCCACGCTGGACAAGCAGGAAATGTAATTCAAAAGTTCGCGGGGCTTTTCCTGTTTACCTGCCCGCTGCATCCGAGTTCAGATTGCTGTCCAGAGCGGTCAGTGCTGCACTCTGGGATGCCGCCCGGAGGCCAATAACGTCGATTTCCGTCCACACGAACCCTAATCCGAGTTATCACTATCGAATTTAGCGCTACTCCTCTCGTTTGGGAGGAGTTCCGAAATCGATTTAAGGAGCCGTTTAACTCGATATTAATGATGACGTCGTGTGAACGGATACAGCGTTAAATCGGCATATCGGCCATTAAACCGATTTAAAGTCGCAGTGTAGACCTGGCCTAAGAAACTGGAGGCATTTATTCGGTGCAGTGGGTCTGAGCAAAGATTCTTCTTTAGGATGCTCAAGGATTAGACTGAGGCAGAAATGCTGTACTGTGTCAAGACACTGCATCGAGGACATGTTTTTGATTGCTTTAGCAAAAGTTATGCTGTTTGTAGCCTCTCACTGAAGTAAAACACATCAGTCTGTTGGGCTGCATTCACTTGAGGGTTATATAGTGATAATGCGAGGAAAAACAATAGTTTGATAATCGCAGTGTGTCATTTGAATTACAGTTACTGCAGGTGGCCGGAATTCCTACAGCTGAAAACATGAAGAAAGGCTGTGAGAATAAGCATATGCATGAGAAAATCTGATAAGGTTAGGACGTTACATGGGAGAGCAAAGGCCTGAGGCGAAGCCTTTACATTAATCCATAGGGGATAGAAAGTTTAGAGGAAAGAGGCAGAATGTGAGTGCTCAGAACTCTGAGCCTGTAATTAGAGACAAGTTATGCCATAGAGCTGCTCTGGAATGCTAATCATAACAGTGGCAATTTGGCTTGTCAAACTGAGAGATTTTAAAAGTATTTTTCTTAATTAAAAGAATTTATTTTAATTTGTTAAACACTTGAAACTCAAATGTGTGATTCCCACAAATCTTTTTCTCCCACTCTGCACATGCACAAAGATATGTGAATACACACACACACAGTTGTGTTATGGCAGGGCTGCTCACTAGAGCTGGGGAGAAACTGGCTATTGTGATTCATCAGGGATCATGCCATCAATCTCCTTTAAGCTTTTGACTCAAAGCAAAGCTCCCAAAGGCAGAGTTTCACCGGTTTTCAAACAAAAGCTTAGTCCCAAGTCCCTTGAAGTCAACCGGAAATCTCTGTTGCCATCACTTAGGTTTTGGCTCAGGCTCTAATACCATTAAAACCTGCAAGAGCAGCAGAGATGCACGATCTGCAGAGATGCAAAAACATAAATCGGCCCAGTCACATGAAACCAGGCCCCAGTTTGCTAGAATGGTTTGGGAATCTGAAAGAACTAGCGCTGAGTTCCAGGAGCAATGAACCACCAATTCAGAGAGGTTTCACATTGTTTTGTACTGCAAAATAGAAGCTGGGCATATCTGTTCTGCTCACAAACAGGGAAAGGTCTGTGATAACTTAGCCTTACTTGGCTTTTGATGCCTGCTCTCAACCATTTCTAAATTTAGGCAAGGAGTGCTAGATATTTCCCCCCCGTGCCTATTACAAAGAATATCACTGAACAGTTTGTTCGTCAAAGAGGTGTACATAAAGCACTGCATGGCCTTTGCAGAGACACCTGGGGAAATAATAAAGTAGGTCAAATTTTGGATGTCCCAACTTAGACAGTAAAGCAGACAACAAGGAGGAGGAAATGTATTTTATTGCCAGTACATGATTTAGTTGGACAGGATATCACTCATGGGAAGCTGAGAAAGCTGTGGGACATGATTTCACCCAGGGAGATTTGGGGTTCAGTGCTTGATTCTAAAAGAGCTCTTTCCTCAGTGAGAGCTTTGCTACATTAAAAATTCATATAGAGCTAGAGCAAGTTACCAGTAGTTGCCCCCTCACTTTTTTTTCCCAGGAGGTGGAGTGGCAGCAACTTCACCTGCCATCTCCTTCGTACATGCCTGCAGAGTTTATAATAAAGAAACATCTGCAGGAGCTACCGCGCAGGTTTGTGTCTCCATACTATGAGTGTGAGAAGGAAAAGTCTGGTCATAATGCCGCAAAGACAAACAATGACAGGAATCTTGGTAACTAAACAAAGGGTTTCAAGCTACAGTGGCTTTTGCTTGCAGCAGTTTGATAATCCTGGTGACTGACTTATTATTTTGTTTTTTCCCGAGGCTTGCATGGCACTCAAAACCTAATGAACACTTTCAGGGCTGTGTGTGAGACAGAGGGACTAATTCTGAACTCAGAGTGGTGTAGCTTAGGAGTAATTCCAATGAAGTCACTGGAGCTGATTTCCTTTGCATCATATGTAGTTATTTAACACTCTGTGCCGTGCTGGTATGAAATGCTACCTGAGTGATATTTTAGCATGTTAGATCCACTTTGCACAATGATTGTGAGAATCAGGCCCAGTGAAGCTACCCTGCGGTAAAACTGCCAGAGAAGCAGACCATGAGTTAAATACAGGGCGCTAAAGGCCTCAAGCTTCTTCACTAGACATTTGCTGACAAGCAGCCCACTCACTGTTGTTGTTACTTCAACTTCAGTTAGAAGGAAAATGTCCTTATTTTAAAAATGAAGGTTTTCTTTAAGGCACGGTGTACATAAAACTTTGATGCCTTTGTTTCCATGGCCACTGCATTTATTAAATATTTAAGAACTCTACCTGTCTCCAAGTTGCTCCACCATGCTCAGCAGAACAGACACACCCTGGGCTCTCTCATGCATGCTGAACTGTTGTTGTTTCTTGCTCTTGTTCTCCTTGCTCTAAAGTGAGAGGGGGGAGTATAGTTTTTGTTCTCTGTGGATGGAAATAATAATAATAATACCTTACTCTTTCATTGTGCTTTTCATGGATAGATCTCAAAGTCCATGTGTCAGTTCAACTACATGTTCCCTGGACTCAGTACACGTTGCTGTTTACTGACAGACACGATTCAACTCGTATTTTTTTTAAGCTCAAACTAAGAAATATATTTGTCACCATCTCCTTTAATACTCATGTAAGAAAATGTGTATGATCAACAATTCTCTTTATCTTTAATAAATAAAGAAACTAAGAGTGAAATGCAATGCTGTGTTGAAGGCCTGCACCACTTATGTCCAATTCAAGACCTTGAAGTAGGGCTGAAAAAACTATGGTTTATAGAAATTTACTGGGGTTCTACAGAAATTAACTCTGAAAATCGATAGCATTTAGTAGAATATGATAAACTTTTTATATTTCTTTAAACTATTCCATAGAAGAGAATTTTCCATTACATTTTATCAGATCATTACAAAAAAATCACTAAAAGGTTATTCATGGAATTTAAGTCCAGAAGGGACTATTGTATTATGATGTAATCTGATCTGATGGATAACGCAGGTGTATCAATGCAAGACTCACCCCTGCGGCACCTTCTGCTGGTCTCTCAGGGAATTAGCTTCCAGCCTCCAGAGCGCCCTCTGTCGGCTGGTGTCTCACTACCGCTGGGCCCCCCATGTCTCTCCTGGACTCCGGAGCCCCTTTCCACTGGGGTGCTGCCCCCTGGCAGTAATCCCACAGTGTCTGAGTCTCCCCGCTTCCAGGGGAACCCCCACCTTGCCTCAGTATATGGCTACTGCCTAATCCTCATCTCGCCCCCATCCACTGGGGCAGACTGCAGTGTACACAGCATTCATCACTGGCAAAGAGGGTGCTGGACCTGCTGCCTTTGCCAACCTCAGGCTACCCCTCTGTAGCCCCAGTACCTGTTCTGGCCTTTATCAAGGCCTGCAGCATGAGGGTTCTCCAGGCTG
The DNA here is from genome assembly GCF_003597395.2 of Chelonoidis abingdonii. Taxonomy (NCBI): domain Eukaryota; kingdom Metazoa; phylum Chordata; order Testudines; family Testudinidae; genus Chelonoidis; species Chelonoidis abingdonii. The sequence goes on along the minus strand of NC_133772.1, from coordinate 126,735,271 downwards.
GAGCTCCCCAGCTCCTTTAGCCTTTTCCGAGCCCTGCTCCACTCTCGGTACCTTCCTCAGCTTCTAGGCAGCCAGGCCCTTCTCCCTCAGAAGCTAAAGGGAGAGTCTTCTTTAGCGCCTGGCTTCCCTGGTCTTTATAAGGCCAGCTACGGTCTGATTGGGGCATGGCCCAGCTGTGGCTTTCCCCAATCAGCCGAGGCTTGCTGCTCCCCCCTAGCAGCAGCAGCCCTCACGCACCCTTCAGGGCAGGAGCAGGTGACCACCCCGCTACAGCAGGCCACCAAATTTAGCCAGGAAAGCTTTGTCATTTAAATTTTAAAGGACAATACCATAAGGAAGGAAGGAATTTTTAAAAGGTACAGTCAGAGGTGAAAGTAAGCTAGTACTGCACAGCAAGAGCCCTACACAGCCAACCATACCAGCAGGGGGCAGCTTCCACAGGCTGACCATTTAAAAAGGTCCTGGGCTCTCAGCAGCAACCGGAGCCCCTGGCCATTTAAATCGCTGCCAGAGCCCCTCTATCGGAGCCCTGGGGTAGTGGTGGCAGCAGGGGCTGGGAGCCCTAGGACTCCGACAACATTTTAAAGGGCCCGGAGCTCCTGGAAGCAGGCCTCTGGCGGTGATTTAAAGGGCTGGGGCTCTGGCCATTGCTGGGAGCCCAGGACCCTTTTAAATTGCTGGCCTGTGGAAGCTGCCCCCTGGGGTAGCAGCGGTGGCCAGGAGCCCTGGGGCTCCAGTGGTAATTTAAAGGGACTGGGGCTCCCAGCTGCTGCTACCACAGCCAGAGTCCCAGGCCCTTAAAATTGCTGCCAGAGCCCTGGGGTAGCGGTGGTGACCAGGAGCCCTCGGGCTCTGGCAGCGATTTTAAGGGCTGGGGATTTACAGCCTCCCCCCACACCCCTTGCTCAGAACTCTGGCCCTTAAATTACTTTCACCCCTTGGTACACTACCCAAGATCCACAAACCCGGAAATCCTGGATGCCCCATCATCTCGGGTATTGGCACTCTCACTGAAGGACTGTCTGGATATGTGGACTATCTACTCAGACCCTATGCCACCAGCACTCCCAGCTATCTCCGGCTGATCGTGGAAAACAACGCTTCTCAGCTCTCGCTCCACTCACGCCCCTTCTCTACCTACGCTACATCTGACTGCAGGCTTCATTTCATCTAGACCCATTGGAAGGGAGACTCTGGAAAAAAGTTCCACCACGATTTTCAACAGCGTATCCACCCACCATCAACCTTTCCAGCTGGACCAATTACACGGGATGGTCACTTTCTAGACCCACGCTGCAGAATAGTGCTGGTCACCATATACACCACCTATATTCAAAAACCTTTTACGAACCGCTACTACCTACTTCTGGCCTCCAGCTTCCATCCGGGCACATCACACGGTCCATTGTCTAAGCCAAGCCTGAGGTACAAATCCGGCATCTGCTCTAACCCTCAGACGAGACCAACACTACAAATCTCCACCAGGCATTCTCACACTACATACCCCGATGCAGGATAGGAAACAGATCAACAGAGCCAGCGTTTGTACCCAGAAGGCCGCTCTGCAAGCAAACCCAAGAAATGAAGACAACAGGATCCCTGGCCATCGATTTACAGCCCGAGGCTAAACCCCTCCAACGCATCATCAGGGATTACAACCCATCCTGGACAATGATCCCACATCTTTCACAGGCTTGTGGGTGGCAGGCCAATCCTTTGCCACAGACAACCTGCATCCTCAACGTTATTTTCACCAGAATGCACACCGCACCATAGTAACTCTAGTCAGGAACCAATCCCATGCACAAACCCTGATGCCAGACTTGCCCTCACATTATCTCACCGTGACACATCACAGGACCTGTACCAGATCAGCCACACCTCACAGGTTCATTCACTCTGCCGACGTCCCAATGCTAAATTACCCATCATATTGCCAGCATGCCCCTCTGATATGTAATCGGCCAAGACTGGACAGTCTCTGCGAAGGATAAGGACACAAATCAAGATATTAGGAATGGCAATATACAAAACCTTGGTAGGCAGAGACGTTCAACCTCCCTGGCCACACTATAGCAGACCATTAGAGTAGGCCATCTTGCAGCAAAAAAACTTCAGGACCAGGACTTCCAAGAGAAATGCTGAGCTTCAGTTCATCTGCAAATTTGACACCATCAGCTCAGAACTAACAAAAGACTGTGAATGCTTGCACTACAGACCAGTTTATTCCCTCCATTGGTATTATCAACACTCAACTGCTTAGAACAGGGCCTCATCCTCCCTGATTGAACTAACCTCGTTATCTCTAGCTTGCTTGCTAGCATATATATACCTGCCCCTGGAAATTTCCACTACATTCATCTGACGAAGTGGGTATTCACCCACGAAAGCTCATGATCCAAAACGTCTGTTAGTCTATAAGGTGCCACAGGATTCTCTGCTGCTTTTATGTCCAAAAATACATCTGTGCTGAATACCTCCCCCAGCCTACTTAGAGAAGCATGAAGACTGTGTTTCTGATTCAATTTTCATTTTAGTTTTGTGGTGGCATGCTAAGGTAAAGTGTGACTCAGACCAAAAGGTAGATGGGATGTAGATCATTTTGCTTTATAACTTAGAAAGAAAACAAACATAATTCAATGATGACATGCTCGAACGATTAGTGGACAGTACATAATGAAGCATTCCATTGGAGACCTCTCTGATCCGCACTGAATTCTAATGATATCTCAAGGCTAAAAAATTACATTATGGAGGAGTCATAACTGATGATATAGACAAAAGAGAATATTTGATTTCTGTAATATCAAGGGTGATCACTAAACCCACAAAAGACTGGAAGGAAAAGAGAGAAAAGCCTTCAGTATTATGACATATCCCTCAAAGAATTATTCATAAGGAGGACAATTTGTATCATTCATAATAGATAGAAATCTTTGCAACTATAAGCCAATATACTTTTCAAATATGAGAAATGGTCTGAGTGGAAGGTATTAACAGTATGCAAAACAACAATAATAGTTGAAGGCAGATTGTATTGTAGGCAAGGGAAAAATACCCAAATTAGGAGGAAGGATAACCCTTAAAATATAGGCACTAACTGGATTGACTTCCTGGAGCAAGAGAAGAATGGGACATGAAGCACACTAGGGTTCAGAAGTTTGGTAAACAAGGATCCTTCTCTGTTCAAGTCAATAGGACTCTTTCAACTTACTTCAGTAGGAGCAAGATTACAACTCAATGGTGAAACTCACATGGCCTCTGAATCACTGAAGTCCAAGTTAAATACTGATGTGAGCAGTTAAGAGGACTTAAATGATGGCCATTACTTGTGCTGGCCCTCAGCACAGCAGTGAATTTCTCCCCAAGTGACAAGTGAAAACTTGCACATTGCCATTGTGTTGTAAGCTTCTACACCATGCATTGGTTGCCGATTCAATATTTGTTAAATTTGGGCCTAAGTACAATATTGATGATGAGCTCTTAAAAACACCATCACAATAGCTATAAATAATTAGCGCTGGTTGGAAATTTTCTGATAAAACAGTTTCATGGAAAAATTGATGGCTTGTTGAACCTGAATGTCTTGTAAAAGCGTGGCTAATATCAAGAACGTGAATTTCAGCCAGCAGTTCCAGTCGAGGCCAGCATGTTTTGTTTCTGAATCACCATATGTCCAGGGTTTTGAAACAATTTTTTTGTTTAGATTTCTGGTTTGCGAAACATTTCAAAACATTTGAGTTTTGTTCTAATTCAGAAGTAAACTAAATTCAGAAAACTCAAAATTTCTCCTAAATAAAACTCAGGAATTTTTAACCAGCTCTATAAACAGTGTGCATAGAGAGAGACCACGAGTAACTAAAGCTGCTTCTCTAGCTAGAGAAGTGGTATCACTAGAGGGCATAAAAATGTAGATCTCTGAGAAGTTACTGTTGATAAGAAAAATGTCATTTGAATCAATTGGACGTTTTGATATGATTAAGGAATAACAAATTAAGAAGACGCAAAAATAAGAAAATTCAGTCAGCATTAATTTAGATCAAAGGAAAATTAAGATGATGATTGACAGAAGAATCCAGTTGATGAACATGGCAGAAAACAGATGAAAACTAAGCCAGCCTCTTGCAGTCCTTTTTCCCAGATTGTTCTAATTAAGTGAGCCATCCACCGTTTAGACAATTCACTTGAAATTACTGGGGAAGTTATTGCTTCAGCTCATTTGCAGTGCAGGTTACTCCATCTCCAGCCTTTGATTTGGGAATTGGTTTGGTATAATACAATGCCTATATTCAGCCAGTGCTGTAAAGTTGTTTACTGATAAGTCCTTTCTCTGCATGAGAAGTGAGAAAATATTTGCTTAGGAAGTGTTCAGATACCCTCTTGCTGTCTGCTTTGTATTAGTTACCCCATGCAAAGTTTATTATGTTGCAATGAGAATTAAACATTCCTTTGTTAACTGAACATGTGTGCACTATTCTTTGGACTGTCGAACTGCTGTTTTATAAACAGGGATGTTTTCAGGAATGGAAAGTAGGCAAGTTGGCTCAAGCTGCAAGGGAATACATATAGCAGGAATGGCACTGGGAGAGTGTCAGCTTTGGGGCTATTAACTCCACGATGGAAGCAAGGCAGCTGTGCAAAAATCAGTGAGTTCATGTGCACGTTTTCTTTGGTCCTTGTGTGTTTGCAGCCCCTGTATTTCACTTGGAGTTCCTGGGTTCAAATGAGCCCCAAACTCAACATATAACCCAGTCAATGCTGCCAACATTCACCTGGTTTTGTGGGCTTTTTTAAAAGAAACAGACTTGCCAAGGTTTTGGTGTAAAATATGTTGATTGATCAGCCCATGTTCATTGGACAAACCTTTTGTGAGTTTCAAGTTCATAGAATATCAGGGTTGGAAGGGACCCCTCAGGAGGTCATCTAGTCCAACCCCTTGCTCAAAGCAGGACCCATCCGCAGACAGATTTTTGCCCCAGATCCCTAAATTGCCCCCTCAAGGGCTGAACTCACAACACTGGGTTTAGCGGGCTAATGCTCAAACCACTGAGCGATCCCTCCTCCCAACATTAAACTAAATGAGTTTCATGGGGTTTGGCCAATCTAATAGCACAAAGTGCTGTTCCCAGGTCTTACTAGAATTACATGCATATTTACACAGAGAAGTGGTACTTACTCCTGCTTTCAGCAGTTTCCTTACTTTGACCCTCCCATCTTCCTTGAGAGTTTGCTCTTAGACATAGAGAAACCACAGTACCATCTTCTGGCAGCCTCCAATATATTGGATTCAAACAACACCATCAAATGGTTTATTTAACATAGACGCTATCATTTTCTTCCAAAATCTATTAACTTCTTGCATGTGATTATAAGAAAAATATTCAGGCTAATCAAAGAAATTCCAGGAGGCTTCTGCATCTGTCCCCTAAAGAAAAGCAAATGCCAGGAAGATAACCCCTCCTTAGCCATAAAACCATGTTTATTACCCCAACAGTGTTACAGAAACTCAGGAAAGCTGCATTTTAAACTTTACCTTGCTTTAACTTTATACTGTTTTTCTTTTGTGCTATGTTTGAAAGATGTATTGTTATTAAAATGAGTATTTTGTACAAAACATTTAATTGCTATAACAGAAAGGTTGTAACTCTAAGGAGCTTGGGTCAACCGACAACCCAAAAAAAGTCTTATCTAGAACAGGCACCTCCATCTTACACAAGATATAAGTCTGGTACAAATGTAATCCTAATGTTAGGAATACGTGCATGCAAAACAGTCATGGCTTAAGTAAAGAGCTGATCAAATTGGAAAAAATGTGAGGATGTTCTTTATGCAGTATACTTTAAAAAGAAAGGTATGAAACAGGAAAGTCTTATCAGAACAAAAATCTAGGTGGTAAAGTGGACTATACCATTCCCCTCCGCCCCCTTTTCTTTTATAGAAAAATCTCTGCTTGTGTCTTTAAAACTCCTGAAAAAAATAGGTAATAGGAAATGTTTCTTAAATGTTGAAATGATAAAGCCCTTTGCATACTTGCAAGTATCTTAACTAAATGCAAATCTCCCAATATGATTTCCTAATATGATTGCTATGTAAATGGTTAAATTATGTACCAGCATGGAATCTAATGACCTTGCTAATCAAACTAGTAATGTAAGAAGCTATTTAAGTATAGATTATTTATATTAACCAGACATTAATTATTGCCAGTGCTCAATCAACTCCCTCAGTCAGCTCAGGAAAACAAGAATCATCTTTCCAAAAATTGTTATGAAGAATTAAGAATAAGCTAAAGACACTATAAGAATTATTTTAAAAATACTTTTTTGAGAACTGTAAGGTGGCTGCTGTGGACAAATTGGAGAGAGTCCAGTGATGGGCAACAAAAATGACTAGGGGGCTGGGGCACATGATTTATGAAGAGAGGCTGAGGGAACTGGGATTATTTAGTCTGCAGAAGAGAAGGGCGAGAGGGGGTTTGATAGCAGCCTTCAACTACCTGAATGGGGGTTCCAAAGAGGATGGAGCTAGGCTGTTCTCAGTGGTGGCAGATGACAGAACAAGGAGTAATGGTCTCAAGTTGCAGTGGGGGAGGTCTAGGCTGGATATTAGGAAACACTATTTCACTAGGAGGGTGGTGAAGCACTGGAATGGGTTACCAAGGGAGGTGGTGGAATCCTCCATCCTTAGAGGTTTTAAGGCCTGGCTTGACAAAGCCCTGGCTGGGATGATTTAGTTGGTGTTGGTCCTACTTTGAGCAGGGGATTGGACTAGATGACCTCCTGTGGTCTCTTCCAACCCTAATCTTCTATGATTCTCTTCCTGTCCATCAGGAAGGGAGACCCCGCCCTTTCACTGCAATGCTCCCATAGTGACTCCGTCCAGCACAGGAATTAGCCGACAATTAATAGGTCCACACCTTCAGGCCAGGCAGCAATTGGGTCTGTGAGCCTTGGCTCTCAGCCAGAGAGGGACAGCACACAGTTAATGCTTCTGGCCCACAGTCGGGCAGTGTAGCAGTAAGTCTATAGGCTCAGTGTCCTCAATCAGGGCAGGAGCATAATCAGTTAAAGGCTCTGGCATTCAGTCAAGCAGAGCAGTAGAGCATATGTCTGCCCGGAACCCTCAATCAGAGCGGGGCAGCATCAGGTAATGGTTCTGGCCTATGGTTCGGTGGTAGAGCAACACAGCAATCTAGGGGAGAATTAGTTCTCTGGCGAGAGAGCCAGCCAAATCATCTGGCGTCCTAGCTTGGGTGGGTGCCAGACCAATGCAGGCCTCTTGGCCTAAAGATGGGGAGTCTGCCACTCCCAGGGATAGGGTGGCAGAGTAGGGGGGACGCAGGCCCACCCACTCCACTCTGTCCCACTCCAGGGCCCAAACAGTGGCGGAGTGGTCCACCACTGAGTCAGGGCTTGGCTACACTAGAAATTTCAAAGCGCTGCCGCGCCAGCGCTGCAGGAGCGCTGGCATGGCAGCGCTTTGAAGTGTGAGTATAGTCAGAGTGGCAGCGCTGGGAGAGAGCTCTCCTAGCGCTGCACGTAAACCACATCCTTTTCGGGTGTAGCGCCCTGATTACTGACACTTTACAGCGCTGCATCTTGCAGCGCTCAGGGGGAGTGTTTTTTCACACTCCTGAGCGCGAAAGTTGCAGCGCTGTAAAGTGCCAATGTAGCCAAGCCCTCAGTGGGGAAATCTGGCTGCAACATACTGGTCAACTTGCAGTTTGTAACACAGCCAAACCCTATTCAGCTTTTTTGGGCTCCTTCCTACACTCCCAGTTAGGGTGACCAGATGTCTCAGTTCCTTGAAAGCATCTGGCACTAGACAAGATACTAGACTAGATGGACTGTTGGTCTGGCCATGGCCATTTTTATGTTCCAAAATAGTGGGAGTCACACCCCTGAGTTGGCAGTAAAAGAAACAATTAAGGAGAGCAGGCCCACCATTTCTTGTTTCGATGGACTAAACATTTTAATTAATTTTAAAATAAAACTACTTGGTGTCCAACAATTTAAAACTACTCCTTTCTACCCACATGCCATTGTTAAATTCACACTCTCATAAAAATGTAGTAACAAGATACTAAATCAGTCCCCTCAAGAGTCTCTCTGTAGGGCAGAGGGAACTAGGGTTAGGACAGAGGGGTTGCCACTGGGAGAACTCTAGGAATAGCCTAGCTCAGGAGGAAGTTTAGGCCGAGGTTTATTGTGCTTAAAGGAGGAAAATGGAAGGCTGGGGAGGAGAGTTCTGGCCGCTAAGCCAATGTTTGTGTGCTGTGTTTAGAATAGGATGGGGACTCAGACACCAGTTCTGGCAGCATTTCAATGTAATCTGGCAGTTCTCAAACTTCATTGCACTGCTACCCCCTTCTGACAACAAAAATTACTACATGATCCGAGGACAGGGGATGGAAACCAAAGCCCGAGCCCAGCAAGTCTAACATCAGCCCTGGCAACCCCATTAAAATGGGATCCCAACCCACTTTGGGGTCCCAACCCAGAGTTTGAGAACCACTGATATAATCTTCACAAAATGTGTGAAATGAATGCATTTGATGAGATGTGACTGTGGCACAGCAGAAGGATAAAGATGGATTCAGTAACAAAATTATGTTCAATACAAACGTTGGTCTGGCAATCTTTCCAGCGCCAGTTTTTTTGGTGCCATGCCTCAGTCAGCTAGAATTCCTCCTGGGAATTATGGTTGTGGAGCTGCCACCTCCAGCAAGCTTCAGGGTATCAAGGGCACAAAGTGTCCCATAAGGATTGAGTCAGAACAGAGCCTCCAGGCAAAATTCTCCTCTCCAATTATCAGGGTAGATCTCTTCTCTGGAGTATCTCTGCTGTTACTCTGCAATTCTGCATGTGGGATGTGAACAGAATAGGTAAAGAGAGAGATCTGCAGTGCAAATAAAGGAGGAGAATATTTGGTGAACTTGCACCAAAGAATCATGCTAAATAATAGAGGCTTAACATGGTGACTTTCTTCCTGCTTGCACTGTGATAGAATGGGAACTTGCAAAGGATCTAACAGGAGCATTGTCTTTTTATGCTAATTTTACCTCCCTAAAAATTGTATACAAAGTGGTGCTTCCTTATTTCGTTTAAAATGTACTTTCTTCAGTGCTTCCTTTCCAATTAAAAATTGGTGCATTGCAGCAGAAGATTTTCACTGAACAAATGTGAAGAAGCCCCTGGTAATTTCTCTGCATTGACTCATGGAAAATGTATAACTTTCCCAATGAACAAATCTTGTAATTTTCTCAAGCCAAAGACATTATGATTTTTGGTTAAGTTATGGCTGTGGAATGTTTTGGCAAACAGCTGCTAAGACAAGGTTTGGAGGAGGACCCTTATACAATTGCTCTTTGGCACAGCTAGTTCCTGAGAAGGCTACTTTCCTTAGAACCAAGTAACACATGGGAGAGATTACAGAGAAATTGGTTGAAAAGTGCAATATAATTCAATTTAGCACCTGGGGGAAGGGATTTATATCAAACACTAGTACTAAAGTTGGTCAAAATTATTCTGACACAATGTTTTTCTGCTGGAAAATGCTGATTTGATTAAATCCAAACATTTCATGGGAATTTATCGAATGCATTAGAATTTTTAGTGAAAATCTATCAAAATGATTCATTTTAACCTTATTGAAATATTTCATTTTGACTTTATTATATTTGTGATTTGTTATATTAAATTTATAATACAAAAGTCAAATAATTTCAATTGTCATGTCATAATATAATGTGTATAATATATATACATATGTAGCTCATGACATGACATAATATAGTAGTCAAGTTGAGAAAGTCAAAACTAAATGTTTCTACCTTATCTAAGTGATTTCAACCTTATCAAAGCAATTTTTGAAAAGGTCAAAATGAAATGTCATTTCAGTTTTTCCCAAACAACATTTCAAAATTTTGATTATTTGTTTGTTTATTATTGTTCCAGTTGAGAATAACAAAAATCAAAACGTTGGCACATCCTGTGGGTGGGAAATCTTGGCTCTGGCCAGCTCTAACTAGCACTGTGGCACAAAACTTTAGAGTTGAGAATTTAGAGGGGAAAAAAGAATGAAGAAGCTCACCCAAAACTCCTTAAAGTCAACAGTGAGAAAATCAGAATCTGTATACTTAACATGGAGGCTACTTAATGCTTTTGATAATTAGGTCACAGAAAGCATTCATACCCTTGTACTGAAAAGGAAGTGGTAGTGGAGCTCAAGAATATTTATCAAACTAAACAGGCATATGCTACTCAGATCTGACAGACCTTTCGCTGTAAATGGATTGCTATTTTCCTCCTTGACTATTGAGGAGAATTCTCACTGCTACCTGTAATTAGCCTTCACACAATACATACCTTTGTTTACTTGTTTTATTTCAAATTTTCCACACACTTATAAAAATTCAAATATGCAACCAGATTTCCACAATGGCAGCAGCTAAATGAACTATAATTAGGCACTGCCTGCTGAAATGGAATAACTCTAGTCCATTGAATGACATAATTCACTCCAGTGAGATTTATACTCACTGGGCCTGATAAGCATGAGCTGATCTGGGTTTTTACGAGTTTTAGCCAAATTAACCATCCATGCAGATTTGGGACCTTTGGGTTGCAGATTCACCCAACGCCAACAAAATTAAGATAAATATTTGAAACCATGTAAGGTGAGTTTCATAGCACTCCTTTCTGCCCTCAACAGAGTTGGACTTCCTCTCAGCCATCTGTCGGAGGACCATGAAGTCAGCCTTCTACCTGCCCTATCACTAACTCCTCTTAAGAGAAGATGGCTGGGACACTTTCCACTTCATCTTGGCTCTTCAGAGAATGTCTACATTGCAATTAAAAACCTGCAGCTGGCTCATGCCAGATGACTTGAGCTCACAGGGCTCAGGTTGCAGGGCTTTTTAACTGCAGCATAGACATTCGAGCTCAGGGTGGAGCCTGGGGTCTAGGATTGTGGAAAAGTCCAGAGGCTCAAAATCCTAGCCCCATCCCAAACCTCTATACTGTAATTAATCAACCCTGCAGCCTGAGCCCCATGAGCCTTAGGCAGCTGTCACAGGCCAGCCGCAGGTGTCTTACTGGAGTGTAGACATACCCTTAGAGGCCAGCCTATAGGTCTGCTCCCCCATCGAGTATCATTGGGAAGTCAGAGAGCTACCCCTGTCCCATTCTGTAGCATCAAAAGCAGGACATGTTTCTTTAATTGTGCTACTGACATAGCTCAAAGCCCTTTATCTCACTCCTGGGATAAGAGACCCAAGAGTGCATCACCATGGCAATAACTATAGTGAGGCAAAAGACCTTGAGAAGTGGTAATAGCATTGCAGGAGGAGCAGAATGGATTTTAAGGACTGCAAACAGGATTCCTATTACAGTGAACACAGGGTTGGTGGATAAGGCTAACCAACCTTCCAGACAGCTGGAGAGAGTGATCATCTAGCTGAGGTGTAGGGTGGGGATATAAGTGTGTATACCTGTTATAGGGTGACACAGGGGCCGCACAGGTCTCTGCCCTCTCGACTCTGTGTCCTGTGTTGGCTGATTAAATAAATAGTCCTCACACCTTCTTCAGTGCTTCACCCTTGTGTCTTTATTTACAGTACAACAGTAATCCACATTTAGACCCTCCCCAGGGTCTGCTGGCCCATGAGGTTCCTTTCCTGGGGTAAGGAGACAGAGACAACCCTCCTGTCTCCTCCCAGCCTAAACTCCTGAGTGAGCATTCCTCAGGGCTTTTATGGCCCAGCTGCTGGCATTCAACTCAAGTCATTGCTGTGAGTCAGCCCTCATTAAGGCCCGCAGCTAGGCCCTCTGCCGGCTGCCTGAGCCCAGTATTAGGCCTTCTTATCAAAAAGCTGGGCTTAGCAGGCATTTTAGCAGAGAATTCAAGGGGTTTACCCTGCCCTGCAGGGCCAGCTCCAGGCACCAGCTGACCAAGCACGTGCTTGGGGTGGCACCTTGGGACAGGATGGTGCTCGGGGGTTTATAATTTTTTTTTTTTTTTTTGGTTTGTTGGGGCAGCGCTGGAGGTTTTGTGTTTTTTTTTGTTTCGGTGGCGTGGCGCTCGGGGGGCGGGGGATGGCACAGCACTCGGGGGGGCAGAGGCTTGGGGCAGTGCGGTGCTCAGAGGGGAGGCAGGGGCGTGGCATGGTGCTGAGGGGGGCGGGGCTTCAGGTGGCATGGCGCTCAGGGGCGGGGCTTTGGGCGGTGTGGTGCTCGGAAGGGCGAGGGGTTTGGTGCCATTGCGCTCGCGGGTGGGGTACAGCAGGGCGGCGCTCTTCTTTTTTGCTTGGGGCGGCAAAAAAGTTAGAGCCGGCCCTGCCACATAGGGTGACCGGATAGTAAGTGTGAAAAATTGGGACACTTTTTTTTTGGGGGGGGGGGGGGGGAGGAGGTTATAGTTGCCTATATAACACAAAGCCCCTAATATCAGGATGGCCCTGATAATATTGGGATGTCTGGTCACCCTACCCTGTTATCAGTGTTGATCTACAGCCTTTCTTCTTGGTATTGTGTGTAACAGATGAGTGGTGCATTTATTTTAAATTATGTTATTTTATTTTTAATAAATTCTCAGAGATTAACAAATAATGGAGATCTGTAAATTATAGGTGATTATTAATAGACTCAACTTTAATTATAATCCAATCGCTTTCAAGTTAACTGAAAGAATTAAATAAAAATCATCCTGTTGTGGTCAATTTCAAGAACTTTATCAAGAAAAAGCACAAATTTAATCTTACATTAACAAATTTTGTTATTCTCATCATAGTAAAAAGAGTAAACAAGTAATAAGTAAATACATAGTGAAGCCAGTTAAATAACTAGGAAATGAAGGTAGCAGAAGCGTAAAGGAACATTTTTCTGTTTACTATACCAGTAAGGATTACAATAAATTATGAAAAATCCAATTAGACACAGAACAAACTTTATCTGTACAGATAAATCCACATTTCAAGAACAATTCATTACAAGAATAAAGTTTCTGTAAACCAACCCATACAATATAAAACAGTATAGTGAAGCCCCTTCAAAGCAAACCAAGCAGAGAAAGAAATAGCACAGAGAAAGAACATGAGTGTTATATTGTCAAAGATACTTAATAAAGATGGTACGAAATACCAAGGGACTCTTGTGAAAGCCTCTGACTTAAATAAGATTAAAAGAAAGGTTTAACTTCCTAAAACAGTGAGAGTTTGGGTGAAGTTTGGACAGCATCAGTGGAATTAGTTTGAATTTTTGCAAAAATTCTGCAAGTGGTTGAAATGAAAAGCTAACTAAAATTGAAAAAAATAAATACATTGCAAGCTAGGTAACAAAGCTACCTCTTTGACCTATTTACATCACCTACAAACTCTATTGAGATTGTGCACCCAATTAAGGGCTTGTCAACTTCAGAATTGAAGCAAGTCTTCACTTGATTAAGTTCAGACACTCCTCAAGCAAGCAGCAAAATGGAAGAAGGCAAGTTACAAATTTGCTATATTATACACCCCTCTGCCCCATCTATCAAAATTTTCAGATTTTCTATTACCCATTCATTTAAAAAATACATTGATCTGATTTCTTTTTAAATAACAAAGATTTTAGAGATATAAAAGAATTTAAGGCCCCAGTCCTGCAAGCTATTCTGCACATGCAGACCCATTTTATCAGCAAGGAATCTTCGTCAAGCCAATGGGGGCTGCACAAGAGGGCAAGGTTCTGTCTGCATGGACCAGCTTGCAGCATTGGGGCTGTAGGCATTCTTGTGAAGGGAGGAACCTAATAACCCAGTATGAATTTTAGGCTTAGATCTTGCAGTTTAATTTAATTCATATGAGTAATTCTATTCACATCAAAGAGACTAATTGTGTGAGTAAAATTATGCATATAGTTTAGCTGTCTGATTCCACTGAATCCAGTTGCAGCAGGATCAGTTTGTGTTTGAAGGTGTTTAAGGGGTTTTTCACTGGCTCGCTATTAAACTTTTTTTCAGTTCTGTCAGAAAGGTTCCAAGCAAGTTCCCACATCTATGGTCTTTGGTCAGAATTTGATTTAGGAATGATCACATATCTGCTGGAATGGAACCAAAGAGGCTCCAGGTTAAATCTCTGAATGGCCCAATCAATGCCCAACTCCCACAAAGGGCCCCAGAGATTCCAAGGTGGGGGAGGAACTACCAGCTGTTCCTCTGTGAGTGTCTCCTTCCCTTGCTGCTGGGATTGTTTCTCTTCGCTTCTGAGCTGATGATGTTCCCCCACGTGTTGAAGCAGGTGGGTGGCCTTAGGAATGTTCATACATCTGTTTCAATCAACACCTGAGAGCAAAAGAGATCCCCAGGTTTTAAATATCTGTGGCTTAGGAGCTGCTAAGGTCAGGGATCATCTTTTTGTTCCATGTTTGCAGAACTAGCACAACAAGGGCTTGGTTCATGATTACGGCTCTGAGGCACAACATTAATACAAAAAATAAATGATATTAGGACTCCAGAAATATTTCAGTTCAGGTTATTTTTCTTTAACTGAATGATACATGAGCCTTTTCTGGCCTCAATCCTGCCCCCATGTCAACATGAAGAACAGTCAAGAGGACAAGAGTTCATAGATAGCAATATATGTATCAAAACTGGCTCATCATTATTTTTGGAAGAGGCAAAATTAAACACACTGTAAAATGGAACCATAGGGAATATTTACGGACAGGTCCACATACCAAATGATGACATACAAAGACGTGTCTGATTTCACTACATCACAAAAAGTGTGTGTATTGAAAAGTTATCCAAAGAGACTGACATGATAGTTTCATTGGATATGAGTGCATGGGGCAGTTTAAATCCATGATGATGGTTTTATCGTAATGCTGTATACTGGTATAAGGTCAGTCCTGCATCTTTGTCTCTGTTATGGAGAAGGTCCCATAGAGTCTGTCTGATCTATTTGTGCTACCCGCGCTGATTACAGCACAATGAAACACAATAAAGCATGAACAGTCTCTTCAGTAGCTTTCCCAGAATGTTTTTTTTTAAATATCACTTTGCCAGGCACTTAGAAAAAAAGTCAAGATGACAGGGTATTAGACTTTGGGAGAAAGTCTCCATATTCTTGGGGCTCTGGATTCTCCTACTCCATAGGAGCAAGTTTGGATTGGTTTTTCGATACACAATATTACCCCACCGTTTAACAGAAAGGGTTCTCTCCATATCAAGAAAAAATTGTATAAACTGTAGCAAATTGCTGTATAAGTCCAACATTACATTAGCTGTGAAAATGTGCATTTCCAGTGCTTGGTAGAATATTTAAATACAGTATGATATTGGTCAATATTCAACAGTATTATATTGATCAGTATTCAACATCCCAAACCATTTAATCCTGGGTGCTAAAGTTCTGGTACTTATTGGAGATAAGATGGGCCACAAATACCCTGACAAGTGAGCTCCAAACACCTGCTCTGACCACAGATACACTGAGGAGTATGATTTCACATTGGGTAAAATTCTGGCCCCATGGAAGCCTAGCCATTGACATCAACACAGCCATGCATTAGTCTTAGACCAACTCTTACTTCATCAAGAATTTTATCCTCAGAACCCTTTAAACTGACTTGCTTGATGGGAAGCTCTTGGAATCAGTGGCTGTGTCTTTTTTTTTGTGTGTATGTACAGTGCCTAACACATTGTTAATGCTACCAGAAACAAACAAATAATAACAACAACAATGTGGCTATGCATAAGATTTTTCCACTTTCTGGGATGCGGCTCTTAGTGCAACACTATCAACCTCCTTTTCTCCTCCTCCCACCCCGTTTTCTATTAGTAATCTAATACCCTAGTTCCAGCTGTAGAATTACCTGAGGACTGGGTTTTGAGGTTAAAAGTAGGCTGGTTACTAAAAGCTGGCTAGGTAGGAGCTTGCACGTGTGGTGCCAGCTTGCTGTTAAAGGCTGAAGTTCTATTGACTCAGGCAGCCGGCATGTTTAAGCTGCACAAATATTGATGAGCATAGATGCTATAAATGGGAAGATGTAGGAATGTAAGCCTGGCTTGATAATAAGTAATTAAATATGGGGAAAGCCTCATTTCTTGGAAGACAGGATTAGAGAGGGAAATTGATCAGCAGACTAAAGATGGAATATTTGTGGTAACTAAGATAAATAAATGGGTCAGTAGGCTAAGAGACAATGTTTGAGCTAGCTCAGATAACCGGGGAACACCCAAGGAATCATTTACTATGAACAAGATAACAATGAACAAGATAAGTCAGGAATGTGAAGATGCGGTAAAGAGCAGGTTGAGCATGGACAAGACATGAACAGAGCATGCTGTCCAGGGATGGTTCCTATACAGTAACCAAGCCAATATAAAAATGCATGGTGCAATGTATAGTAAATACAATGAGAAGTGTAAGTGTATAAAAAGAGAAAGGGTTTCTGTGTAACTTTAGATCAGTGATGTACCCTGCATCCACCCCTGCTGTTTCAGTTTGATCAACTCAGCATAGTGCTGCTGTGCCACATACAGATACCTGCATGACAAAGGTTGGAGTTGAACTAAGTTCTTGGGAAGCTGAGTGGAAAGAAGTCTCAGAGGGAATCGCAACATAGTGGTGCCATGACTCAGAGACCCCCAAAGTATTGTCTGGCTTGCAGAAATATTGAGTGGTTTTGTATGGCCCTTGGTAACTAACACTTACCTCTGAGAAGGGAAGATGCTCTTGCTCCCCTGGACTTTCTCTAGCAGTGTTTGGAAAGCCTGCAAAATTGAGAGAAGGGATGAAGACTATTTCTGGTTCTCAATCAACTGGATGGGTTGATTGGGAATTAACTCATGTGCCCCTAAGAGAGATTTTAAAAAGTGCCAATGGAGGAAGATAACAAAATAAAGGAATTGTGTTATGTTGTGTTTGATTTGTTGTAGCCAGATACTTTAGAAGAAGGTGCACTTGAAATAAAACAGTCAAGGAAGACAGTATGGCCTAAAGGACTGTGTCCTAGACAAGGAATTGTGAGCTCTCAGTTCTAGCCCTGGCTCTTCCACTAGCCTGCTGGATGATGTTGGGTAAATTGCTTCAGCTTTCAGAGACTCAGTTACCTCCTCTGTAAAATGAAAATAACAATCCTGATCTCCCTTATAAATCACTTTGAGAGCTACCACTGTAAAGGTCCATATAACAGCAGGTGGTATTAGCATTATGCAAATAACGCTTCCTGATTGACTATTTATGAATGAGATCTGTCTGCTATACAATTTTCTATTGTTGTCTATATCTCTTTATAGACAACATAGGAATTTACATAATAAATCATTCCTCAAACATTTTGCCAAAATTGGGAGGCCTCTTTTGCTGTTTCTGTACCTGAAGACTCCATTCTCTACCCCGCCAGCCATGCCCCCAGCATAGGAAGTACAGGACAGATCTAACAAAGGGGGCCTTTGGCAATTCTCCCATTTTGTTAAATCTTCCAGATGATGAGAGTACAAGGTTGTACTCATGTTAAAGGGCTAGTTGCCTTCGCAACATCTTGAACATGTCCATGAACCTCAAGGTGAACCTGTCTTTGGGGCTGGACCCTGCAATAGGCTACGGAGACCTAGTGTGCTCAAAGGCTTTTCTGTTACAAGGGGAGTCTTCCTGGCTAAGTGTTATGATAGTTCCCAAAATGAGTGACTGCAATAGCAAGATCAGGAGAAAAAGAATTAATAAAAGAGGAAAAAAATCAGTTTAAAGGGCCTAAATGCCAAGCCATTCAGAAGTAAATGTTTTCTTCCCTTTCACTGACTATTCAGCAACAAGCAGCTCTGATGTAATAGACAGGCCTGCAAGTTAGTTTTGACAGAGGTAGATTGTCCTAGTCAAATCATTGATCTATTGTGCAAACCTGTCAGGTTTGTTTTGGCTTCTTTTAGCCAATGCAGACATGACAGGCACACACAACCCATCACAAAATTGACTAGGATAATTGATATCCTCAAAATAACCTACCTGTTGTCACAGGCCAAGCCATATTGAATCAGTCTAAATACTCTGGCATAGGCTTGAACCACATAAAAATGTCACCCACTTCATTCTACGAAGGCACGTATCACTCTTGATGTGGAAGGGTAGATTTTTGGCCTCACTCTACCCGCTTTGTAACTTTCAGCCAGTGCAAAGAGAGCAAAAACAATCTGCTGGGGATTCCTGATGTCTGTGGGACTCCACAGTCAACACAGAATCAGCATGGCTGCCTCCGATACCACCTCACCCCGCAGCCTTTGGTGCAGGGGCTATGTCAGAGGCAAAGAGGAATGAGAGAGATGAGCATGAGGAGCTCAATGTACTCCAGCAATGCCCAGCTAGAGGACCATGAAAGCTGGCATAGTTTAAAGCGGGCCACAGGATGCTCCAACCTGTGTAGGACATGCCCAAGGTTGGAACTAAGGTGGGACAACCCCTCATCTTCCAAGCCCTGCATAAATTCTCCTATGCTTTTCTTGTGATGACTAATCAAAGTACACATAGCTCAGTCTTGATCCCTGGCCACAGTTGCTAGTGCCAGCAGAGTGAATACAAGTGCTTCCCTCAGGAGTCTCAACAACAGAAATAGGGAGGAGCTGCTGTACACTATGTCCTCCTGGTATGTCCAGCTCTTGTGTGAACAGAGATCAGAGTAAATGAATTGGGAGCATAGGAACAGGATGCTAGTTAACAGAGCTCGGAATTCTGCATAGGATTTTATACCATTAGGTGAAACATGGGGTGCCCTTTATCTTCCTTAGCATTAGTGAGATGCAATTCAGTTATCAAAACCCAAAAGCTCAGAAGTGTTTCTACCAGGGGTTTTGATTTTGGCCAATTCTTTTTATTAACAAAAAGTCATTTTTCCAGATCTACTTCTGTGATTAACCACAGGAAACTCAGTAAAATTATATTTTGCAGGGACATGGTGTGAAAAGCAGAGCTGTGTTAAATTAATAGTTACTAGCTCCCTGCAGGAAAATGCAAAGAGGATATTAAGAATTTAATAACGGCAAGATATTAAATAGAAGGCTTTCAATAACAGAGAAAATATATAATGGCTCACTGAACAAAGACTGTGGCTGTATTTGGATTGGACTCAACCACAGTAGAAAAGCTTCCAGATGGCTCGATGTGGGTGTATCTGAAGCAGATGTTTGTCTAGCTCGTATCCTCTCTCATCTCGTTCTTGAATAGTGCTGAGCACTCCTGCAAGATGCTGAGTGCCCCCAGTTCTCACTCAAGTTGGGAAGAGTTGAGGGGGCTCAGCGCCTGACAAGAGCACTGTTAAATGGTGATCTATATTGTTTGTAACACACAAGCCATCTCTTTCCTCCATTTTGCTTTTTGTTAGTTTTGTTAACAAAGGGAAATGATTGATTTCAAACCACATTTGCTGGGAAACAGACATGTTTTCCACCTCTCTCATTTTGTTGTAAAGGAATGTTAGTGCCGGGGGCATGTACTGGATTAACAGTGATGGAGGCCAAAGAGAAAAAGGACAGCAGGGGCACCTCTGTGAGCTTCCCCCCTCACCTCTCCCTACTAACATGCCTCCTTTCTGACCTGGAGGAACCAGCAGTCTCCATACCTGTTCAATCTTTTGTTTCTTTGCTAAAATGCCAACAAGGTTGCTCAGTTGGGATGGTGACTGCTCATGGTAAATCACTCTAAAAATAGTGAGATACATGAGCACAGAGCCCTAGAACAGTGATTCTCAACCAGGGTATATAGAGGTCTTCTACAGGGAACATCACCTCATCTCGATATTTGCCTAGTTTTACAACAGGCTACATAAAAAGGACTAGCAAGTCAGTGCAAACTACAATTTCATACGCCTTCTTTATACTGCTCTATATACTATATACTGAAATGTAAGTACAATATTTATATTCCAATTGCTTTATTTTATAATTATATGGTAAAAATAAGAAAGGAAGCCATTTTTCAGTAATAGTGTGCTCTGACACTTTTGTATTTTTCTCTCTGATTCTGTAAGCAAGTTGTTTTTAAGTGAGGTGCAACTTGTGGGTACTCAAGACAAATCAGACTCCGCAAAGGAGTACAGTAGTCTGGAAAGGTTGAGAGCCAGTGCTCCAGAAGTTATGGAAGATCACCAGTCCATCTCCTTGCTCCTCTCAGCACATAAGCTTGAGGTACATTAACGACCTTGAACAGGCCAGATATGGTTACTACATGCATTTACAAGGTGTGGCATTTACACAGCTAGGGGTCTTATGCTAGATTTAAAAGGTATTCCGCCTTCTCCACTACAAAGGCCTAATACAACTATGAACACTCTCTGCATGTCACTGAGTATCCCATTGTCATTTGCTTGCGTTACATGCCTCTATTTTAATACTGACCTAAACTAATCTTTGAGCTGACTCCTGCCTTGGGTGTGCAAGGGGGCCAAGTGAGAAGTGCAGAGGGGCTCCTCCTCCCCTGCCAAATAGCCACGCAGAATGGCTCCCCAGCATGCACAAATGCACAGGCAGAAATTCCTGATTGACATGCCGAAGCTCATACCACATCCCAAAGACAGTGAGGGCTGTTGGAAGAGGGGGCTACACAGTCCACAGGGGGCTAGTGGCTATGGTGCAGTAGGCAGTAAGTGCTAGCTGGAGGAGGTCAGGCATAGCATACATAGTTCCTGATGCAGAAGCATCTGCCGTAGCCCTACTTATTGTCCCAGAACTGTTGCTTTCACCAGTTAAGATTGGGAGTTGGGTCCATTTTGCAATGTTTGGATGCAGAATTGGATCCAAATCTGAAATTCCCCAATACGAGGAGATATTTGGATTCCGCCTTCCGGTTTGGCTCAATATAGAGAGAGGGCCAAGCGCTGAAGTTCCAATCCAACCCAATCCAATCAAGATGGATCTTAGGTTCACTGAGATCCTGTTACAAATACCTAGACAGCTAACATCTGGTTCTGGAGCTGCATATTCACCTAGTTTGATGAGATTCAGCCTCAGTGCAAGCCCATCCCTAATATGCTTGAAAACACACTGCCCAGACTTTTCATTCAATAGTCCATACATATCCCTGGAGAAGGCTATTTTTAATCATAAAGTTCCATCATATCTGCCTTTATTTTGTGGAAATCTCCTGAATTCACAGTGCTAACTACACATTTACAATCTTTTCAAGTGTGAGATGTGGCAAGAGCACATATTTTCCTTAGATACCCTACTTTATATGTCACCCTCTTAAACCAGTTACATTAAATTACATCAGGCCCCTCCTGGCAAGTCAACTCTGATGATGAAAAATATATATGAAGAGGACAGGGGGAGAACTTGTTCGTTCCAATCTTTCCTGCAATTCCTGTTGACTTCATATGAAAGTAGGGCATCTCTTTGCACAAGACAACATGGCAGTGTCTCTCATTTTAAAACAACTCATTCTCAAGTATTTTTTTCATGGTTGACTGTACCTTTTCAATTTGGTCCAATACTTTGGGAGATTAAAGATAAACTTTGCTAATTGCCTTTAGATTAAAATCCTAAAAAGTTGAAGCAAAGCATTCTACTGGCAAATTCATGGAGCAGCAAAAGATTCACATTAGATAAACACAACATTTTCTAACTGGTTTTAATTAGGGTGAAAATGCTTTACTATTAACCATGCAAAAATAGTTTTACTGCACAAGGCAGCATGACTACAGAGCTGTATTGAGGCACTGAAAAATCCTATTAGTAACTAATTGATGCAATTATGATGCTAGTGACACACCTGAAATAGCTGAGGGCATGAAATTAACCTGTTCTACCACACATGAGCATCTTAAAACAGAAAGCCGAGGAGGCATACACACACTTAGGACCAAATCTTTTCCCCTGCCCAAAGCCTGATTAGATGGGCCTTGCATTAAGGTTTTCACTTGGCAATTGCTATTGGTGGTGGGGTGGGAGGTTGAAGTCTCCTTCACTAGGCAGCTCCATGGAGGGCTGTGCTCTTCCACTACATACACATGGGGGCGGGGAGAGGGGACTACAAATGCACTGCTGACATAACTCATCCTACACCCAAATGCCTCCTCTTTGAGTCAACTGTAGAGGCTCTTCTGCACCCTGTCACACTAATGTCACTGCATTCAGGGCTTTACTTGGGCTACAGGATTTAGCACTTAATGGCTTATTCTCTTACCAGAATGCAGGGAATTTATGTATGTAACTCACATGAGCATTAACAGATGTTCCCCCTGCTAAATCCTCTGTCTATAAAGGAGAGAGTAGACATAGTAGCATGTCAATCATCTAAAATACCAGCTTCACAGGTGCCTGTCACAGATACTCCGTGACTGAACATCCATACAGTCTAACCAGGAGTCTGGTTCCAGAGGTTCACTGGTGTGGAATGGTACTGTACTTCCCTCCTGAAGTGGTAGCCATACAGAGTACGGTACGGCCCCTAGAAAAGGGCCTTGGGAATCCTCTCTTGTGATTTCATGCATCAAGGATCTTTGCAATTGATTGACAGTGAGCCAGCTGCAAAAGAACCCGGGCAGCTTTACAAGCCAACATTTTGACTAACAATAAATAAATGGAAAAGCTGAAATGCTCGTTTAGGACATATTGTCCTGGATTGTGTGACTTATCCACCAACCCTGCAGGAAAATTGGTTTAGAGAGAAAAATAAAAGCAAAACCTCTCCATACGTTTGCCAGCTCTTACTCCAGCCTTGAGCTGAGTGACAGAGAAGTGTCAAAAACAGCCACCATGCCTGCAGACAGGGCCTTCTGAAATCAGGGTAATAGATGTAGGGGACAAGAGTAGAGGGAGAACTGTCCAATACACAGAGGTTCTGTGTAAAGTATTTATCTGCTGCCATTTCTCTTATGTTCACATCCAACACCTTTTTTAAAAGAGAAGGAGAAATGGGGCAGACTTTTACAGCTCAGGTGAGCCGTGGCTGAAGATTCCTTCCTTTGGCAAGGAAGGCTACAGATTATTTTGGATGGATACAGTCCTTACAAATCATTGCTTACAAGATTAATACAACAAAGACATTATCCATTAATAGAACACTGAATACAAATATTTGTATAAAATTGCTACCACAATTGATTTTACATTTCCCCCCTCATTATAAGGCCTTAGAAACATATTAGTGCCTAAATGTAAACAGTTGTCAAGGTCTATCAGCAACTTCCCTTAAGCTACTGCCCTCTAATGCTCCGTATATCCCACCACTGTATGTAACTCATGTACCCAATTCACCATGGGAGGTTATGTATGTGCACAGTAGGGCTATCTGGTAAACCTTGTGATTCATTTATCCCCATAGATGAATCATTGGCAGTTAATTAGGCTGCAGAATTACTGCACTTTAAGTCATTTCTTTCATTCATAAATAAAGCTTATTTGACCCCATGGCTTTTGTGGGAAATTTGGATTTCAGCATAATGAACCAAAAAGAACCACAGTCTTTATTTTCTAGCAGGGGTCAATCCAATGAACTATAATCATTATCATTTCTGGCTGTAAAGAGTCTGATGGAAATTGGAGCTTTTGCCCCTCCCATTTAAAACTCACTTGCCAGCACTTCATCCTCTGAAGTACTGGTTCTGGAAATATGAAGCAGATTCAATATTAACATTCAGATTATCGTATCTGCTCACTGTCTTTAGAAGGGAAGTCCTAGTTAAACCAGCCATGCATCCACCTGCATGCCACTGCTTTAAGATTAATATCTACACTTTACACATTGCCAACTGATCATGGAAATTTTAGTTCAACACACAAGAATCCTGAAAATCCGCTACTTACAATTGAGCCAATGCCCACCATCCAATGCATCTGCACATCTAGATAACTAGATTTCCATGGAGAATAAGATACAGAGCATTTTTCGTATAATGTGATAGCAATACCAATCCCAAAAGCAGATTAAAAACTCAACAAAAGGAACAAAGAAAAAACAGAAGAGCTACTAGAAAATCTAACCAATAGGAAAACAGCATTTTCTACATAAATCCCACTTTCATTTTGTATTTCGCATATCGGCATTGACTTTTCACATCTAATTTATACATGACATGTATTGACTGTTCTTGATTAAAGCTTTTGCCTCCACAAAATTTGCCAGTGCATCCAAACTTTGCTACTGAAGTTCAAGTTTAATAACTTGCACTTCATTTCTAGTACGGTGGCAGCTTTTAATGAACAAAATGTGTCTACCTATATATATTTATATAGCTATACATGTATATATACACAAACACGCACAACAAACACGCTTGTAGCCATCCACTCCTGCAGTATTCCAGTCTCCGGTCTTCTTAAAACGTGAAGGCATACACCACTCCCACAACCACAATGTTTCCAATTGTTGCTATGATTGCAATCCATAACAATATGGCATCGTTTGAGGAGCGGGATGTCTCTTCTGGCTGGTTCTGCATTGAAGCAGCTGCATGGACATTGGCCGATGAATTAAACAAGGAGTATTCTGTACCAAAATCCTCATTGGGTGAGTCCATGAAGGCTCCTCCCATAACAGGAATCTGTGAAGAAGAATTTGATGACATTAGATTAAAGTTCAGGGTCAACTTTTTTGGGGGTCTTAATATGTTATTTATCTTTTCATACAAAGCAGTAACTACCACTCATTCTGTCAAAACTGCAAAGCTCTCACATGCACGATTTTGGGAGCACATATAGAAGACTGTCCTTTGCCAGGCACATTCCTTGCCTTAATAATTAGACTACAGGTGGACAAACTACAGCCTGCAGGCTGGATCCAGCCCATCAGGGCTTTGGATCCGACTTGTGGGATTGCCAGCCCCATGGCACCACTGGGCTAAGGCAGGCTCCCTGCATTCCCCGGCCCCGTGCTGCTCCCAGAAGCAGCCGGCACCACGTCCCTGCAGTTCCTGGAGAGGAAAGGAGGGCAGAGGGCTCCACACATTGCACTTTCCTGTAGACACTGCCTCCTGCAGCTCCCATTGGCTAGGAATGAGGAACCATGGCCAATGGGAGCTTCGGAGGAGGTACCCGGAGGCGAGGGCACCACATGGAGCCCTCTGCCCCTCCTTCCCCCAGGGGCTGCAGGGACGTGGTGCCAGCAGCTTATGGGAGCAGCATGGTGCCAGCGCAGGCAGGGAGCCTGCCTTAACCTCACTGCGTGCCGCTGCCACTCTGGAGCTGCTCCAGGTAAGCAGCGCTAGGCCAGACCCTGCACCTTGAACCCCTCCTGCGCCCCAACCCCCTGCCCTGAGCCCCCTGATGCACCCCACACCCTTCCTGCATCCCAACCCCCTGCCTTGAGTCCCCTCGTAGATCCCACACCCCTCCTGCATCCCAACCCCCTGCCTTGAGTCCCCGCCACACCCCTCCTGCACCCCAACCCCCTGCCCTGAGCCCCCTCCTGCACCCTGCACCCCTCCTGCACCCCAACTCCTTGCCCATAGCCCCTTCCTGCACACCTCACCCCCTCCCAAACCCCACACTCCCTCCTGCACCCCAACCTCCTGCCCCAGCCCTACATTCATGGCCCTGCATGCAATTTCCCCACCCAGATATGGCCCTCGGGCCAAAAAGTTTGCCCACCCCTGCATTAGACAATGGATCTGTCCATGCCTTGCATCACTTTCATGGGATCTTTGCATTTTTTGATAGTATAGCCAGATTTTAAATGTGTACATCATAACATTTCCATCAGCACTATTAACTTCATTTCAGGGAACCTGTAATATTATACATGGATCTGAGAAAGACAGTTTTCTTTCTGTACATCTGGGTACTTATACGATTCCCATCCACATAATTTCTGAGTGGAGGTGACTGAACTTTAAATTCAGTGTGTGATTGGGGAAACAGGCACTTTTAAGACCATGCCTGCATTTTTACTTCTCTCAAGCAGGATAATCTTATACTGTAAAGTAGCTGCTCAGCTCCTTTCTTTTGCTACTTGATTTTGCTCCTCTCTTTGGACAATCATCCAAAATGGGAAGGCTATAAGACGAGAGCAGCTGAAGAACCACCCTTCCCTGCTCAAACAAGCCTTCTTTAAGGGCCAGCCAGCCCTTGTGACTAAGTAGGTACTTCTGAGCTTGGATAGGGTGATTCCACTCTAAGAGCAGCATGAAGCAGTAGAGAGAGGGGTGACACTCAGGGAGAGACAATGAGATGAAGCTGTGGCAGAGGCTGCAGTCAGAAGAGCTGCAGTGAGCAGAAGGCTCTTGCCAGATACCCTTGACCAGGTGGAAGGGTTTGGTCCTGGAAGCCAGAGGTCTGAAGAACTTTGAGGTCCAGGGAGAACAAACTCCATCGGAATAGAAGAAGACTCCAGCCAGACAGGGCTGAGAGAGGCCTGCCAAGGCAGGGAAAAGCTATGGAAAGTAGACACAGGGGGAGAAGAGAAGCCCTAGCAGTGAGTTTTGTATTGTGTCTTATGGCAATAAATCAGACCTTGGGAGAGCGGGCATTGTTGGACCAAAAAAAAAAAAGCCTGTATGGAGTTTATTTAAGAAGCACCTGGAAGGGGAAAACACAGGCAGGCTGCTTGCAGAGCTACCATAGCCCATGAGCTGGCACTCAGGAGGTGACCGGCTCATTCACACACCCTACAGTGGGATTGTGCAATGGAAGGCCTTGCTAGGGTATCCCCAGCATAGGAGCTAAGGGCAATACAAAAGGAGTGGAGCACACCAGAGAATATGGTCCAGTGAGGCAGCACTAGGAACATAACTGAAGAGATCTGGCAGCCACTCCCATGTTCTAAATAAAAGATAACATTCCCTTCCTAGACAGAGAGAGATTATAGAGAAATATGTTCACTGGCATCATTGATATATCATGTAAGTAACAGTGTATTCAACTCCTTGGACAATTCATAACACAAACAATCTCAATCAAGGCAAAATTGTGTGTATGAAACCCACATGATCTTGATGATCAACTATTTTAAAGATCTCTCACGGTTTAACAAACTCTACTAAAAAGCCAAAATTAAAGTTATATGGACTTTTGAAGGAAGGCAAATGACCTTTCTAGTAGGGCTGTATATGCCCTCCAGCCACCCAGATGTCAAAATATAGGCAGTGGCTTACAGAATGGCCATCACTTCATAACTAGAGTAAAAACTATGAACACCAAGAAACCTAGCAGAATTGTACTGCTTAGAGGAATTAATCAAGTGGAAGGCAGAAATAATGCAGAAAATTATATACGGTGTTCTTCCCCCACATGTTTGTAATCAAACAGTGAACAGGTAAATCACACGTAATAAAAGAGAACACAAAAGTCCCTACACATTCATAATTCATCTTCTTTTACCAGGATAGCTATTGACTGAAGTTCCTGTTTTGTCCTCCTGTGAAAGAAACCTACAAAAGCTTATTCATATACACCCCCACTGGAAGTGGAACATACCCTTGTGGAGACAGAAGATTCATAAACCCAAAAAAGTACACTAAAAATTCACTGAACAAGTTGCAGAAGACTTAATTGATGATAAAGGGCCAGAGCTGTCAGGTAGTGTGAATCTGAGTAATTAATAGAGTTATTTTGACATTCTGGCCCAATATGTTCAGAAAGCAAACAGGACTACAGCACTGTACTGAAAACACAGTCAGGGATTTCATGCTCCACCTTTCCTCCACACCATATAGACATCCCCGGTGCAGAAGACTTTGCATGGACAGGTCTTTTGCATATCCCCAGGTTCTGACATCAGTATCCCCTGCTTATTTCACAGGGTGGGGTGGGCTGGTACATGAGGCAAATTTGTCACTGACACTGACTTTTAACACTCTTTGGGGAAAGTATCATGAGGGGAGTCTCACTGAGATTCCCCACCCCTAAATCCCTCCAGTGGTTTTTCTGTGGGAGAAGTGACTGATCACACAGCATCAAAACATGCTGTGCCCAGTGGATCAGACACCAAGTAGCATTTACATACATTTCTCTATTAACAGTTTATTACATCTGGCAGTAAAAAGATCTATTCCAGAACTTTGTATCTGTTCTGACCTAATAAACATGACTCTGAGGCAAGCCTCGGAAAAAGCAGTGCTTTTGATTTACTTGAGAGGACAGCAGAACCAAACCACATAAATAAAAACACTATTCATCTTTAGCTGGTTTTTGCTTCATTGTAAAGAACCCAGAGCTTTAACTCAGCCTGGTTATGGGTCCCATCAAATGCTATCAGATGGGATCCACAATTTAAGAATGGTGGAAATTTTGTAATATTTTGATTATTAAGGCCATGATCCTGTAAAAAAGTATGCACACAGTTAACTTTAAGCAGGGTAGTACAGTAACGCCTCACTTAAAGGTATCCTGCTTAACGTTGTGTTGTTGTTACATTGCTGATCAATATGTTGTTACATTGCTGCTCCCTTATAATGGTTGTTTGGCAGCCGCCTGCTTTGTCCACTGCTTGCAGAAAGAGCAGCCCATTGGAGCTAGTGGTGGGGGTAGGGTGACCAGATCACCCAGGTCAAATATTGGGATGTGGGGTGGGGAAAGGGGCAGAGGGGAAAAAAATGGCAGCAGAGAAAAAAAAATAAAAATCCCCCACCCCTGATTCCTCCTCCCTCTGCAAGCGCTGGAGGGAGGGCCAGGAGACTCAGGAGTGCATGGGGCCAGAGTGAGTGTGAGTCCAGCCTGGCCCCGAGCAGGCAGGACTTGGGCACGCTACTGGAGGGAGAGTAGGGGGTGGCCTGCGGGGCCAGGCAGTGGCTGTTCTCCTCATCTGAGCAGCAGGACTCGGGAGCAGCTTCTGCTACAGCTTCCACTGCTGCAGGGGGAGGAAGCGGCCGCTGGCCAAGCTCGGCGGCTGCGGCTCTGGCGCCCACGAACCCCCCGAGCCCGGGCCTGCTGCAGGGACCCAGCGCACACGCTGCGTGCACCCAGCCTCTGGCCAGTTGCATCTGGGCTGGCTGCCCAGCTGGTGCAATCCTGTGGGTGGCCCCAGAATGGGGGCAGCAGGCCCCAGCCCCCTCATCCCGCTCAGGTCCCGCAGGGGAACGAATGGGGCTGGGCTGCCGATGCCTCCACTGAGGGATTGCACCAGCTGGGCAACCAGCCCAGACGCGACTGGCGAGGGGCTGGGCGTAGCGTGCGCACTGCTGGGTCCACGCAGCAGGCCCGGGCGCGGGGGGTTTGGACCTGGGCACCAAAGCCGCAGCTGCCAAGCACCACGTGCTTGGCCACTTCCTTCCCCCGCAGCAATGGGAGCTGCAGCAGCGGCTGCTCCCGAGTCCCGCTGCCCAGGTGGGGAGAACGGCTGCCGCCTGGCCCCGTGGGCCGCCCCCTACTCTCCCTCCAGATACCGCGCCTGAGTCCTGCCTGCTCAGGGCCAGGCCAGACTCACACTCACCCCGGCCCCGCGCTCCCCTGCATCTCCTGGGCATGGCATCCTTGGCAAGAGGCAGGAATTTGGGGAGGGAGCCAATGGGGCAGTGAGGGGCCGGGGATTTGGGGAGGGATCCAATGGGGGAAGGAGGGGGTGGAGTCAGGGCAGGGGAGGGCACAAGCCCTTCCGGGCTCGGGAGCCTTTGCATGTTTGTCCAGTGTCCTGATGTAACATTGGTCGGGACGCGGGACAAACAAGCAAATATCACTGGTCTACAATTTTTGAGAAGTCATCTGCTTCAGAGATAAAATGTGGTATTTATTATGTATTTTGATGTGCTGAATTCATATATGACAATTAAAACAACTGATTGGCTACTGTTTCTAAGATATTTAAGTTTTTACATTTTATGTCTATGTATATTGTGTAGATAGTAGAGTTTTAATCATAAATTGTAAACCTAGGTCTTTTCATGTGTTTATGGTTGCTTTACATGATAATATTTCACCTGTCCTGTTTATGTAACACTTTAAAAATCAGCAAAAGGGTTATATAAATAAAATTTATTATGAAACAAAAGGCAAAAAACTATTATGTACATAGTTTAGTCCTATTCAGTGTCTACTCGGCGCTTCTTGGCTTGTCTCTTGTATTCATTAAATGGAGCATCTCTTGTCACTGTCCAGCAATAGTCTGCAAGCATTGATGGGCTCCATTTGCCCTGATAGCGTTTCTCCATTGTTGCAATGTCCTGGTGAAATCGCTCGCCGTGCTCGTCGCTCACTGCTCCGCAGTTCGGTGGAAAAAAATCTAGATGAGAGTGCAAAAAATGTATCTTTAGTGACATGTTGCAACCAAGGCTTTTGTATGCCTTGAGGAGGTTTTCCACCAACAACCTGTAGTTGTCTGCCTTGTTGTTTCCGAGAAAATTTATTGCCACTAACTGGAAGGCTTTCCATGCCGTCTTTTCCTTGCCACGCAGTGCATGGTCAAATGCATCATCTCGAAGAAGTTCACGAATCTGAGGACCAACAAAGACACCTTCCTTTATCTTAGCTTCACTTAACCTTGGAAATTTTCCACGGAGGTACTTGAAAGCTGCTTGTGTTTTGTCAATGGCCTTGACAAAGTTCTTCATCAGACCCAGCTTGATGTGTAAGGGTGGTAACAAAATCTTCCTTGAGTCAACAAGTGGTGGATGCTGAAGATTTTTCCTCCCAGGCTCCAATGACTGTCAGAGTGGCCAATCTTTCTTGATGTAGTGGGAATCTCTTGCACGACTATCCCATTCGCAGAGAAAACAGCAGTACTTTGTGTATCCAGTCTGCAGACCAAGCAAGAGAGCAACAACCTTCAAATCGCCACAAAGCTGCCACTGATGTTGGTCATAGTTTATGCACCTCAAAAGTTGTTTCATGTTGTCATAGGTTTCCTTCATATGGACTGCATGACCAACTGGAATTGATGGCAAAACATTGCCATTATGCAGCAAAACAGCTTTAAGACTCGTCTTCGATGAATCAATGAACAGTGTCCACTCATCTGGATCGTGAACGATGTTGAGGGCTGCCATCACACCATCGATGTTGTTGCAGGCTACAAGATCACCTTCCATGAAGAAGAATGGGACAAGATCCTTCTGATGGTCATGGAACATGGAACCCTAACATCACCTGCCAGGAGATTCCACTGCTGTAGTCTGGAACCCAACAGCTAGACTAGAGCCAATCAAAAATTTTAAGCATCATTTTCGTTCTCAGTGACCCAGAATTAGTAAAGTTTGACTACATTTATTTCAGAAGCATTTTGGCTGTAGAGCAGCATATCAGGACTTTATCAGGCCGTCTGGTCACCCTAGGTGGGGGCTTGGAACTAGGGTGGACCAGCAGCCCTCCATAAGCTCCCCTAAGTTCACAGTGCAGCAGCCACCCAGCAGCTAGCAACTGCCAGCAGTTCAGCTGTCCCTCCCCCCTCTGCAGTGTGCTGCTCCTGCCCTCTATCTTGGAGCTGCTCCCGGAAGCCTCCTGCTTGCTGTGCAGAGGGCGGGGGATAGGGATGCTAATGTCAGGGTGTCCCCCTTCCCCCGCTCCTGCCCTCCAACTCCGCAGAGCACCGTGGGGAGCACGACAGGGCTCAGGATAGAAGGAGCTTGCCGCAGTAGTTGCTGTCTCAACTTGCTGATCTAATTAAAAAGGCAGCGTACTTAGAGTGGGGACAGTGTTCTTAAAGGGGCAATGCGTGTCTCTCTCACACACGGTGTGTGTGTGTGTCTCTCTCTCTGCCATGCTGTTTCCCTTTCCTCCATTCGTGCTGCCGTGTAGCGTGTGAGGCTACATTAACAATATGTTAACTCTTGAGGGCTCAACTGAGTGCTAGTTCATTATTTAGCAGTAAGGTATTCCCTGGGAAATATCCTACCCTCTGACTTCACCACCTCAATCAAGATTCACAATCATCATTGTTATGCACAGTATTAAATTGTTTGTTTAAAACTTATACTGTGTATATGTATATATAATATAGTCTTTTGTCTGGCAAAATTTTTTTTCCCTGGAACCTAACTCTCCCATTTACATTACTTCTTATGGGGAAATTGGATTCACTTAACATTGTTTCGCTTAAAGTAGCATTTTTCAGGAACATAACTGCAATGTCAAGCGAGGAGTTACTGTAGTCTCATTGGCTTCAAATTAAGCATGTGCTTAAGACTGCATAGAAGAGTTGCCTGAGAGTGAGCGACAACTTGGGTGGAATATTTTCCATGATAGAATGTTTGAGTAGATTGGGTCGGCTACTGGATAGAGGAGAGCCATACCAGTGAGAGGATAAGATTATGTTATATTAATTAGTACCTAACTAATAACAATGAGACCAAATGCACCTGTGGTGTAACTACAAGGACTGAAAAGTAACTATTATACCAGCAATACATTTAGTTTAGTGTCTTTGAACTAGGAGGTGGCATTATCCACAACTTCTCTCCTGGAGCAGCATGATGCACAAATCTTACGTATGGGATAAGGCTGAAAAACATTAAAACATATGCTTCTTCATCCTGACTTGGAGAAGTGAAATGATCAGTTATAGCCTTTTTATATCTGAGAACTTTAAATAATATTACTGTTAATGAATTAACCCTCAGGGCACCATTGTGAAGGAGGTCAGTGTGGCTATCCCCATTTTACATCTGTCTGGCCAAATCAAGGCAGAGAGAGGTGTGACGCTGGCAGACCAGGTACCCCTAGGCCTCACTGAACACTGACAAATGCACAGCTTGAAACTAGACTGGCTGAAGAGTGTGTTAGTATTATTAAAACAGATACAAGAGTTATCAGAACATGCTTTAGTGTTTAGACTTTATGGAATGTTTGTAGGATGCCTTAAGCAGGGGGTTGGACTAGATGACCTCCTGAGGTATCTTCCAACCCTAATATTCTATGATTCTATGATGTTGCATGTTTTAAACCTACTTATAACATCTGTATCCCATGTTATAAGGTAATGTTTAAATGTCTGTTCAGTAACTATAAAAATGTTTGCTTTGGCTATGTCTACCCTACAGCGGCACATCTGTAGCACTGAAGCTGCACCACTGTAAGGTCTCCCATGTAGCCACTCTATGTTAATGGGAGAGCTCTCTCCCAGCAGCATAATTAAACCACCCCCAACAAGCAACCATAGCTATGTTGGCAAGAGAGCATCTCTCGCTGACAGAGTGCTGTCCACACCACTCCTTTTGTCTGTGAAACTTATGTCTGTCAGGGTTGTGTTTTTTCACATCCCTGACTGACAAAAGTTTAACCGACAAAAGTGCTAGTGTATATATAGCCTAAAGCCTTGTCTATGCTACAGAGTTTTGTCGACAAAAGGCAGCTTTTGTTGATGAAACAATGAATGTGTACACACTGCGATGCGACTTTTGGCAGCAAAGATGCCCTGTTTTGGCAACAAAATAAAACTACCCCAACACGAGACATTAAAGCTTTTTGCGCAAAAATTTTGTCAACAAAGTGCTAATGTAGACATCATCCTTGATTTTATCACTTTAATTGGTCTCCAGAAGGTGTTCCACAATGTCCATCCTGACCCCTCTGGTCAGCAGTTTGAACTCCACTTCCGATGAAGTGGGCTGTAGCCCACAAAAGCTTATGCTCAAATAAATTTGTTAGTCTCTAAGATGCCACAAGTACTCCAGTTCTTTTTGCGGATATCAGACAAGCCATTATCGACAGAAGACTTTGTTGACTGCTTCCCCCTCGCCCCTGAAGAGGGTACGTGCACAAGCCCATGTCTCATCACAGGTTGAAGCCATGGGAAGGGAATAAAAATGCCTGTTAAGGAGAAATTGGCATCTTTTTGCTGTTTGGACTCTGAGGGGCAAAGATTCCTAAATATAAGCAAGAGGTCCCCAAGCTGCTTGGCTTGGGTTAGCCCTAACAGAGATAAAAGCTTATTATAGAAGCTTCTGTTATCTTTTGAACTTAAGATTGTACCTCATTTATATGTATGTTTACCTGCTTTAGCCTTGTAAATAATTCTTATTTCTTTTTCCTTGTTAATAACCCTTTAGTTAGTTTGTTACAGGATTGGATATAAGTGTTGCCTTTGGTTTGAGATCTCAATACAATTGCTCTGGCATAACTGACTGGTCCTTTGGGACAGGGAGTAACCTGAATATTGGTGTGATTTTTGGAGTAAGGAGTCATCCATCACAGAAGCAGGCTTGGCTGGATACCAAGACAGATTGGAGTACCTAAGGGGACTTGTCTGTAAGATCCCTATTAAGGCTGTTATAGGATATCACACTTGTTACTTTGTTGATGAAATCTAAGTATAGAACACACAACCAGACTGTGGTTCATGCCCTGTTTCTTGACAGTCTGATCTGGGGTTGGCACTTATGGCATTGAGCCACACTAGACAGCATGACAACAGGCTAAGTGACTTGCACAAGAATACAGAAAAAGTGAGTATCAGAGCCAGGAACAGAACCCAAATCTTCTGGCTCAGTCCTGTGCTTTGAACACCAGAGCCAAGGAATGTAATCATGAGAAAGGCACCCAGGTGAATCAACATGAGAGTATGGAACCTGGTTTGATATCACCTATGTATAAACTGCTATGTGCTTTCAAAATGAAATACCACAGCGATAAGGCAATTCAGATGTGTTTGGCTATGCCATATTAAACATCACCAAAGGCAGCAAAATACATGCTATAAAACACAATTCCAGAACACATTTATTATTCAAAAGGAGAAATAGCTCAGTGGTTTGAGCATTAGCCTGCTAAACCCAGGATTGTGAGCTCGATCCTTGAGGGGGCCACTTAGTTGGGATTAGTCTTGCTTTGAGCAGAGAGTTGGACTAGATGACTTCCTGAGGGCCCTTCCAACCGTACTATTCTATGATTAAATAATTTGTACCAAAACTATGCTACTAACTTGATGAGCTTTTTTGGGTCTAAGCAATCAGGGGTAGCAGGGGCATATTGCTGGTCTGGACTGAACAGAAAGCAAATAAGTGCTTTGCTCGGGTCCAACCCTGAACATAGGCTCCAGTGTGGATCAAGCCTTTTGCATTCTGCTGGGCTCTTTGAAAACACACTGCTGTTTAGGTAACTAATGTCAGGATACAATATCTTGAAATGATATATGACTGAACATTGTGTCTAGATCAGAGGTTCTCAAACTGGGGGTTGGGACCGCTCAGGGGGTCGAGAGGTTACTACATGTAGAGGTTGTGAGCTGTCAGCTTCCACCCCAAAGCCCCCTTTTCCTCCAGCATTTATAATGGTGTTAAATATATAAAAATGTGTTCTTAATTTATAAGGGGGGGTCGCACTCAGAGGCTTGCTATGTGAAAGGGGTCACTAGTACAAAAGTTTGAGAACCACTGGTCTAGAGCCATAGATCAAAGAGGCTATTAAACATTAACCTGTTTCATCATAGGTGATCCCTTTCTTCCTTTATAGGAATGAAAAGGAAAGAATAGATTTATTCTGTGAAGGAAACAAGAATGGATAGTTATCTCACTGTACTGATCCTATTTCTTAAAGGATGATTACCATTAGCATCAAACAGGCTGATCCTGCAAGGTGCTGAGCCCTTCCCACTACCCTCAGCTCCCAATGGAATCATTAGGAGTCGAGGATGCTCAGCACATTGTAAGATGGCCACATAAAATACAACTTTCACTTGAGGAGAATGGACTGCAGCAAGGAAATTTAGTAAAAGGCACTTTTCAAAAAAATTTATAATGAACTGAGTATTTCAGGGACAGAAAAATATTTTTATTACAAAAACGGTACCTAAAACCGATCACCAGTCATCCTCTGATCCTAAAATAAATGATTCACAAAATTCCAAATCAAGAAGCAGACATTTACAAATGTCTTATTATATTATCACTCCACAGTCTGATTTTCGTTCAACCCATCTAAGAATGTGGGGGCAAGATCATTGTTTGCTTTCCTACACATTTCCAGAGCATAATTTAAAAACCAGTCAGAGAACACTTCAACCTCCCTTGACACTCGATAACAGACTTAAAAGTGGCAATTCTTCAACAAAATAACTTTAAAAACAGACTCCAACGAGAAACTGCAGAACTGGAATTAATTTGCAGACTGGACACCATCAAATTAGGCCTAAATAAAGACTGGGAGTGGATGGGTCACAACAAAAACTAAAAACTAATTTCCCCGTGCTAATTTCCCCCTACTGTTACTCACATCTTCTTGTCACCTGTTTGAAATGGGCCACCCTGATTATCACTACAAACAGTGATTTTTCCTCCTGTTGATAATAGCCCACTTTAATTAAATTGTCTCGTTAGCATTGGTAAGGCAACTCCCATCTTTTTATGTACTATGTGCATATATCTTCCTATTGTATTTTCCACTCCATGAATCTAATGAAGTCGGTTTTAGCCCATGAAAGCTTATGCTCAAATAAATTTGTTAGTCTCTAAAGTGCCACAAGTACTCCTCATTGTTTTTGCTGATACAGACTAACACAGCTACAACGCTGAAACCTGTCCAATAATCATAGCTTCTTGGGTTTAGGCTAGAATGTTTGAAAAAGCCCTTGGAAAAAAAATCTTTGGTCAACAAATGAACCTTTACTTATGGGGGGAGGAGGGAATTATGTTTACCACAAACACCACACATCATTTGCAGGGGGAACTGGTGCTTGCTGTTCAACAGTCTCTCCAGGGCCTGATCTAGTCCTCTTTAACGTCAATGGAAAACACCTATTAACATCAATGGGAGATGGATCAAGCTTCAGTAGCATGTCTGCTGCACGTCCCACCTTTTGGTTTTCAACAATAAATTATCATCTATTTCTGAATCAAGAACCTATTTCTCCATTATTAGAACAGGGATGATTAGTGCATTATCCATCTTCAAAAGATGAAATGTGCAGTGAAGTCAAAGCTTTGAACAATCCTGTTATTCTCATATTAATCTTTACTCGAGCCTGAGCTTATACAGATAGATTTCTCAAAATGTCCCCAGGAGAGCATTAGCAAATGATGCTGTAAGTATCAAGAAAGCCTTGAAATGGGGAGAGTGCAGTCTCAGGTTGGGATTACATTTTAAACACCTACTTTATTCAAGACACTTGAGAAACAATCTTTCAGAAAACAAAACCATAGTGTTTTAAGCGAGAAAGGACCAGAACATTACAGTCTGCACTAAGAATTTGGAGCAAACACAGCTCTAACCTCTGCACATCCCAGGGAAAGAAGAGGCTACCAACGTCTCAAGGAATCCTACCCGTTTTTGTGGGAACAGCCTCTGTAAAATCAATTATCTTCTAAAAATGATTTGGTTTCCTTTGCTCCAAAGAATACAGGGGCATGTGTGGTTTAACAGGCTCTCTTCTGGGAGGCTGAACTGCATCGTAGGCCAGTGAAGAGTGGGAGGAGTGAAGTGATGGCCCCCGATGCTTATGGAGCAGGGCATTATTAATCAGTTACCATGTTTCACAGGGAAGGTGGGTGCAGTGTACTTGAGTAGTGGGCTAGTGATTCCTATATATGGTACCAATAGTTAATAGACTGAGGATCAAATTTTCTCCTTCACCACACCAGAAAAGACCGAGAATGGCAGGGCAGGCTTACATGTCCTGCTGCCGTTAAACCATATCATCTCTTGTGGGAGGTGAGGCTTGCAGTAGAGTAGTCTTGCCATGGGGAGTGACCATCAAGTGGTGAAGAAGCTGAGATGCAGGGATGGACTGATGGATCTTTGGCCTTCCACGTGTCAGGGATCTGTCTCTGGGAGTCCCCTGGCCCCTATTTCTGCTCTGCAGCATTGTTCTATGATGCTCTTGCCCTTCTCTGTGCACATATTCTCACTACTGCACCACAGAAGGTTATTGCTTCTAGCAGCATCAACTTGCATTGCCTCAAATGTCAAATCCCACTTACCTGCAAAGGGAACAAGGTAACTCTTCCCCCTCACTTCCTACCTATGTGGATTTAACTTCTCACCAGCACACCTAGCCACACCCCTCTTCGTCATGTACCGCTGAGCTCAAGAGAAGCAGCTTAGTGCGGAGGATAACAGAGCACAGCCACTTTTTTCCCCATGACAGGACCTCTACTCAACTCTGCTTTGCAGAATTTGGCCCATCATTTGTAAAACATGTGGGGGACCTTTTAGGATGAAATCTATTTGATGCATGTAAACTGTTATCAATAGCACTCAAAGCTGTAAAAGGCAGACCCCCCCGACCCCGCTTCAGTGTGGCCTGCTCTAAAGGCTTCAAGTGGAACGTAAAGCATATTTCATTTTTAATGGAAAATAACCAGTGTAACATTTATACTACATCAGTGGTTCTCAAAATGTGGGTTGGGACCAATGTTTTCTCTAATTTTTTTCACCCATGTGTGGAATAAATTTTATTATGTGTACCAAGTTAATGTGTGGATGTGCGCCACCAGTAGAAACAAAAAACCTAGACATAATATATATATTTTTAAAAGTGACCAGTAAGGATAATTTCTCCAGCGAGAACAAACTAGGCATTTTAGAACTCACTACTCAAGGAATTAAATTTAAGTGTAAGAGAGAAATAAAAATTATGAAATGCATAGACCAGTCAAAAAATTAAAACACGCTTTGAAAGAATAAAATTACAGAGAATATATGTGGATTGCAGGAAGTACCAAGAAGTAACAACAACAGTGTTGTGAGGTTTGTAACACAGACTGTGTGTGGTCTGTGAGAGAGAGAGTGTGTGCATGTGTGTGACACACAGACTGTGTGACACAGAGACAGTGTGTGTGTGTGTGTGTGTGTGTGTGACACAGAGATTGTGTGTATGATGGCTGCTGGGGAAATTTCTGAGAGACGCCTGTCCACTGTCTCTTTAAGGCACTCACTGAAAACCCTCCTCCTCCTTAACCATGTCCCTCTTCCCTGCTCTGCGGAGATGGGGTAGATGGGCAGGGAAGAGGGGGAGAGACAGAGAGAGTGTGTGTGTGTGTGAATCTGAGAGACTGTGCACTGTCTTTTTAAGGCACTCACTCACCTAAAGGCTTGTTCAGACTTCAGAGCTGCTGCGAGTCCTGAGCCCTATTTCCTCTACCCTGCTCTGTGGAGATGGGGTACAGGGGCTGGGGGAGGGGAAGGGAGCCACCCTTACATCAGCACCATCCTTTCCCCCTCCCCATCCCTGCTCTGCACAGCCAGCAGGAGGGTCCCGGGAACAGCTGCAGAAGCAAGATGGCTGCAAAGCAGCGAGGGGGAGAGGCACCTGAACACACACTACCGTCTGGATGTGCGTGGCTCTGTTATTCAAATGCACAGCACTTGAATCTCTCCTGCGCGGCCGCCCAAGCGCGTAGCTTCCAGGGAACACTGGTTGTTATCCCAAAGTGGGTTGTGACTCCTTTTAATGAGGTTGCCAGGGCTGGCATTGGGCTTGCTGGGGCCCGGGCACAAAGCCCGAGCCCCAGGCCTGAGCCCTGGGCAGCACGTCTCAGGCTTGGGCTTCAGCCCTGGGCTCAGGTTACAGGCCCCCGCCCCCTACCCAGGGCTGAATCCCTTGTTCTTCGACTTTGGTCCCCCTCTGGCCCGGGGCAGGCTTCAGTCCCCCTTCCTGGAGTCATGTAGTCATTTTTGCTGTCAGAAGGGGGGCACAGTGCAATGAAGTTTGAGAATCCCTGTATACTACACAGAGTAACAGAGAGAGATGTTGTGTGAGTGTGCATTTGTAATGCTATCAGTAGAACACTTCATTTGAAGGACCTGCCTCTTAAACAAAACATTTTACTAGACTTAGATTATTATTTGAATCTGAGAAGCTATAAGTACCATAAGACACATGGTGCTGCCACTTCTATGTAAGTACCATTCAGAGTACATGGACAGTGTGGACATGCACAGCATTGCAAGTAATGTCAAGTCAGAACCCTGGAATACCACACACAATGCAATTGAATAGTTTTCAACATCTGAGAGTAGCACATGGTGAAAAAGCTCAGCTGACTTTTTGAAGGACTTGCAGTGACCCATTATGAAGTGTTGACTTTCAGCAGCTGGTACAGACATATTTTATAACATTGAGTCTCTCTATTTATAGGTTTTCTCTTCATCACAGATTGGAAGGCATTTAGTCTCTAACAGTTGCCTTCTGAATAAAATCACATCTCCCTTAGTACAAACACTTTGCTAAAATTGCCTCTCTCTTAGTCTGGTATCTCCTTGCCATATGGCAATGAGAGAGGAAAGACAGTTCAGTGGTGAGGCCTTTAGACTGGGATTTGAAAAAGCTGTGTTCAGGGCCCAGCTCAGCCATGGACTTCCTGTGCACTTTTGGGCAAGTCATTTAGTCCTTCTGTGCCTCAGTTCCCCATTTGTAAAATAAGGATAAGAGCACTGCCCTATCTCACAGGGATGTTATGGGGAGAACTCAAAGACTGTGGAATGCTCAGATACTACAGTGATGGGGCCCTCTACCTACCTAAGATTCACCTAGTAGGTCTTTAGGATGGAAAGCAGGAAATATGGACAAGATGCTCAGCTGTTGTAATTTAGTGTAGCTCTATTGAGATAATTGAAGATGCATTGATTTATAGCAGCTGAAGAGCTTGCCTATGTCATCCTACCATGGCAGGGTGGCATCCTCGCTCTGCCTACTCTGACTCCTTCTGAAGTCCAAGGGTCAGGACCCCCAAGTGGGTTGCGTTGAGAGACTTGGGCAGCTTTCCCTCAGCAGGTCTGTACTCACACTGACACCTTCTGGCTTTCCTGAAAGCTTCTGTAAATGACATCTCCTTTATTGGGGCAAGGTGCCCTGGTGTTAGCCATATCTGTTGTGACCTGCCCTGTCTTCATGAATAAAAGGGTGTGGGCTGGGAGAAGTAATGCTACTTTGTTTCAGAACACCTTTATCTTTATATTCCCCCCGCCTCCCTCCAATGTATTTTTATGTTTACAAAGGTGATTGGGCCAGATATATTTCTAGATCTTGATCTGGGTCCTAGGAAAGAGAGAGAATGTGTTCAAATAAAAAAATAGCTTAAGTAAAAGACTATAGAATACACGTCACATATCCTCACCTCCTACATCATGTCTCTCTTTGATTCTGAAATAGCTAATGCAACATAAAGATGAAGAGCAGGGCTGCCAAGAGCAGGTTCGGGCCTCAGTGAAAAAAATTTTTCGGGCCCCCCACCAAGGGTGGACTGGCTAAAAAGAGCTGACAAAGCCAGGGAAGCTGGGCCCCATGCCCCCATCCGGACCGCCGGGCCCCAGTAATTTGTACCGGCTCCCCGCCCCCCCCCGCCCCCCCATCGGCCCTGATGAAGAGAAAGGAAGAAAATAAATAGGGAAAGACAATGCTGAACAAAAATGAGTTACAATTCTTATGAAAACCAGGACATCATTAGTAGTATTCTTACTCCTCAGTTACTGCAGCGGGTCTCAAAACATGTGGTTTTAAGGAAAATATCCATTAAGAAAAAAGCTGAAGCTTTTTTCCCTTTGAAGCATTTCCCTTTGAAGCATTCTCTTTGAAAGCCAGATATAGTCTTCCATTCCTGCATGTGTTTTCCCACGAGGGAACTAATATTTAGAATGGTTTAATATAATGATGTTATCATGAGGGTTACACCATGATGAGGGCACTGCCCTGCCTCTCTCTCGGTATATTTGAGGCTATAACCCTTACAGCTGTCTCAGAGTTGCTGACAATGAGGGAGTTATTTTGTATCATTACCTACAGTAGAGCTGCTGTGATAGCAATTACTCCCCTCAGTAGGCAAATATATCCCAGCCTGCCTTTGTACTACAACCAACATTATATAAAATGCATCAGGCAGATAGTTTGATGGATCTTCAATCTGCATGGAATAGTTATACGTTTCTTTGATGAAACAGAGCTAAACTGTATTAGCTTGTTAGTGTGGCATAGCTGAGGCTCAGCTGGTTAATGTTTTATGGGCAGTGCAACTGAGTTTGAACTAGCCTACAAGATATTATTATTCCCAGTACAAGCTGGTTCACACAATGGTCAACATAGGCTACACAGTGGGTTTTTAAAAAATTCGTCATGTTTTAGACCCATCAAGATTTACTCTCACATAACGGATCCCTCTAGATTCAGCCCCTCCAATACTTGCCCTCTGAAATTCTTCCAGCCTTTGTCAGAAGCACCAAAACTACCTAAATTGGCATCAAATGTAGCCATTTTGAGTGGACAGAATTTTATTTTTTATGAACTCACCAAGCCAATCCGTAATAAGTTCTAGTCATTGAATAATAATTAGTTTTGAACTCAATCTGCATTGAGATATACATTTCCACTTCCATCTCTGCTAATGAGAGCCAAAGACCCTCATACTCTATCTAGTGATACAACAATAGACTAAACACCCTGTTAGGCAGATAACAACATATACGAGTGAAAAAATACAAAGTTTTGATCCATGGCCTATTGAAGTCAATGGTAAGAATCCCATTAACGTCAACAAGCATTGGATCAGGCCCCAAAGGCACATAAGTGATAAATCTACAAGCTAATTGAAAAAAATTGTCTTCAGTGATTTCAGGAGGCAGTTGCTGTAGCATCAGAGAAACCTGTGTTCTATTCCTGGCTCTGCCAGTAATTTGCTATGTGACTTTGGACAATTAATATATGTCTGTGCCTTAGTTTCCCATTCCTTAAAAAATAAGATTAATGATACTTATCTACCCTTGTCAAGTACTTTGAGATCTGTTCATGAAA
Organism: Chelonoidis abingdonii; assembly: GCF_003597395.2. NCBI lineage: Eukaryota > Metazoa > Chordata > Testudines > Testudinidae > Chelonoidis > Chelonoidis abingdonii. The sequence goes on along the minus strand of NC_133772.1, from coordinate 126,692,724 downwards.
AACACTCTGCAACTCCTAATTTTATACTATTTAATTATAATCAAGAGAATGAGACAGTTGACCCCCTCTCCACCAGTGTTTTTACACCAGTACCACATCCAAAGCCAAGAGAGGTGGCCATGAAACACTGGGGCTTTTACTCGGTAGAGGATTCCATTTGGCATCATTACCTGATTTATTTTTAAGAGAAGGATTTTTTAAAATATAAGGTGTGGCATTATGAGCTGAATGCATGTGGACTTTTTCATCTGACAGATAAACTTCTTCTTAGTTTTTGCACAGCATCTATTGAAACATTCCACTAATACAATGTAGATGGTATTACTAACTGCATTAAATACATTTCCATGTGTCTGAAATGAAATGCCCTCCCAAAAGGCATTGTGCGCTGGGCTGTGTTGCTTTTTTTCAGATAAAATATAATGTTGGAATATAGAAAAAGAAGAATTACCATCCTGGATCCAAACCAAAGTCCATCTAATCTAAATCCTATATATGATGGTGGCCGATACCAGACATTTCATAGGATGGTACAAAAATAAGAAACCCTGTAGTTGGCAGATGCGGGATAATTTACCCCCTACTAAGGTCTCTTCCTAATCCCTAATAGTTAGGAGTGATTTAAACTCTGACCCTTGACTAATCAAGATTGGTTATTCCTTGTGCACCATGACATTCCTTCACAAGCAGGCATGGTTCTGTCAAATGAAGGGTATGGTTAGCGAGAATAGCAGGGCCGGCTCCAGGCACCAGCTGACCAAACACGTGCTTGGGGCAGCACCTTGGGGCAGGGTGGCACTCGGTTTTTTTTGTTTTTTGTTTCTCAGGGCAGCGCTGGAGGGTTTTTTTTTTGTTTTGCACTTGGGGGGTGGGGCTTCGGGCGGAGCTCTCAGGGGGCAGGGCTTTGGGGAGCGATCGGGGGGGCAGGAGCTTGGCACAGTGCCCAGGGGGGCGGGGGCTTAGCGCAGCATTGGGGGGGGGGGGCTTAGACCAGCGCAGCGCAGCCCTCGGAGGAGGGGCGGGGGCTTAGAGTGGTACTCGGAGGGTGGAGGGCTTGGCACGGCTCCTGGGTGGACAGGGGCGGGGGCTTGGCACAGCGTCTGGGATGGGGGGGCTTAGAGCAGCGTGGTGCTAGGCACTCACTCACGGGGGTTTGCCACGGGGCCGGGGGGGCGGGGCCTTGGCGCAGCACTCAGAGGGGGGACAGGGGTTTAGAGCAGCACTCGGAGGGGGAAGGGGGGATTGGCGTGACACAGCGCTCTGGAGGGGCAGGGGCTTGGCACGGCGCTCTGGGGGGCGGGGCTTCAGGCAGCGTGATGCTCAGGGGCAGGGCTTCAGGCAGCGTGACGCTTGGGGGCAGGGCTTAGGCGGCGCTGCGCTCGTGGGTGGAGGTAGTGCGGGGCGGCACTCTTCTTTTTTGCTTGGGGCGGTAAAAAAGTTAAAGCCGGCCTTGGAGAATAGGGCTTTGATACATATACAGAATGAGTACCTGGAAAGTGCAGTGGTTGAAGCAGCTTGAATGCACCTTTTGCATTCTGTACTGGTGGCACTGAACAACTGGGATGGCAATTCAGTGAATTGCTAGTCAGGAAGTACTCTAATGGCACTGTCAGGGCTGGCCATTGCTGTTAGGAGCTAATGTGTACTGATGTGCTTGGGCCAGGATGAGATCCTCACCAGTCATGGTTTGTAACTGGCAAGCAGGTATCATAGACTGTATAGCAGTTGGTCTGGCTGAGACTGTGAGGTGCCTATGCTGCAGTAGCCAACTGGATAGTGTCCTGGAAAAAAGTGAGAGGAGGATGGGGGAGAGGAGGAGGGAAGAAGATGGTGCCTGGAATTTGGATGATGGAAAATTTATTTCACTTTAATTTTATTTACTCAATTTCTGAGAGGGATTCAAACAGCAGGACCATTACTGGCCTTCTGAGAGGGAAGGGTTTAAAGGAGGTAGAAATGAGGAAGAGGAAATCCTTTTTCTCATGATCTGTCTAAGAAGGAATCAGGGACACAAAAGACTGGAAAAGTGTGGGGGGAAAAATGTTGATTTCAGCCCCACTGTCAACACAGGAAACAAAATCAGTGCTTGCTAAATTGAAAGGGGTAAGGGTGAGATTTTCAAAAACCCCTATGGAAATTAGAGGCAAAATTTTCCAAAGTGTCTAAGTAATTTAGAAGCCATGCACCATTGATTTTTTATGGGATGCAGGCTTGAGGGTCACATCAGTGATTTTGAAAAATGTACCCTAAATCCAACTGAAAATCAATGAGACTTGGGCTCCTATCTCCTTACAGTGCTTTTGAAGATTACACTTCAAGGGCTGAATCAGTGATCTGTACTCTTCTTTTTACCACTCCTCCAATTTTTGTGTCATACACAAACTGTATCAGTGATGATTTTGTTTTCTTCTAGGTCATTGATACAAATATTAAATAGATTAGGGCCAAGAACCAATCCCTGTGAGACCCTACTGGAAACAGGCCTACTCAATGACAATTCCCTATTAAGGAGGAATTAAGGATCACCTTGGAGAAATGTGCAGACCAAAAGAAGTTGGTCGATGAGCTGTCTCTCGTATTTCCTAGACACTGTGGTGATGTTGAGGACAGGTCCCTCAATGGCTGTTAACCAAGCTGGTCAGGGATGCAATCCCATATTAAGGTGTCCCTGAGCCTCTGACTGCAGAAGCTGGGACTGGACGACAGGTATGGATCATTCGATAATCACCCTGTTCTGTTCATTCCCTCTGAAGCATCTGGCACAGGCCACTGTCAGGAGACAAAGATACTGAGCTAGATGGACCATGGGTCTGACCCAGTACGGTGGTTCTTACATTCTTATATACTTTGAATTTAAGGCCCTGGCTTTCTATGGAAGTAGGCGCATTTTCACACCCCATTAATAATATATAGACAAAGGACCTGATTCTCCTCTGAGATCACTGGACTTACACTGTGTCAAACCACTGTAAGTCAGAAGAGATTCAAGTCCAACATACAAATTAAAGCCAACATTTTCAAGCCTGTGTGCCCAAAGTTACACATCAAAGGCCACAGTTAGGCATCCAAGTGGCTGCATATTCAGAGGTTCTGTGCTGCAGGTGTTTGGCAGTTTATGTAAGTCAGATCACTGGTATTTCTTTTTAGCTATCAAGATTTGAAAATGTTACACTGAGGCCATGGCTACATTTACAACTGTACAGCGCTGGGAGTTACAGCTGTCTTTGTACAGCTGTGTAGGGAAAGCGCTGCAGTGTGGCCACACTGACAGCTACCAGCACTGCAGTGTGGCCACATTGGCAGCATTTGCAGTGCTGTTGCGAGTGGTGCATTGTGGCCAGCTATACCACAGAGCACCTCGTCCCATTTTGGCGCCGGGGGTTGTGGGAAGGGGAGAGAAGGGTGCGGGTCTTTCCGCTTCCTGTCCCAACGCCCCGTGGTGCATCGCTTCACATCCCAGCAGCCACTGTTTTTCCGTCCACATTTGGCGCCACTGTGAGTCTCCCAACCGTTTCTGCGCTGCACAATTTCTGTGGGAAATGGAGCCCAAGCTGCTGAGGACTTTGCTGATGAATGTCACCAGCACATCATGTTTGGCAGTTGAGCTATTCCTTCAGCTTCAAAGTGACAATGAGGAGTCCTACGATGATATCGAGTCGCCTGACGCTTAAATTGCTTGTGGCATTCACGGAAATGCTCAGCACTGTGGAACGTGGCTTTTGGGCTCGGGCAACAAGCACTGAGTGGTGGGATCACATTGCCATGGAAGTCTGGGATGACGAGCAGTGGCTGCAGAACTTTCGCATGAGAAAAGCCACTTTCATGGGACTGTGTGAGGAGCTCGCCCTCACCCTGCGGCACAAGGACACGAGATTGAGAGCTGCCCTGATGGTGGAGAAGCGGGTGGCTATTGCAATCTGGAAGCTGGGCAACTCCAGACAGCTACCGATCGGTCGAACCAGTTTTCTGGAGTGGGAAAGTCGACCGTTGGAATCGTGTTGATGCAAGTTTGCAGGCCATTAATCGCATCCTGCTAAGAAGACCGTGATGACTCTGGGGAACGTGCAGGACATTGTGTGGATGGCTTTGCACAAATGGTTTCCCTAACTGTGGAGGGAGATGATGGGGGGATGCATATTCCTATTCTGCACCACCCCACCTAGCATCCGAGTACGTTAATCGGAAGGGGTATTTCTCTATGGTTCTCCAGGCGCTTGTGGATCACCGTGGGCATTTCATTGACATTAACACAGGCTGGCCTGGAAAGGTGCATGATGCACGCATCTTTCGGAACACTGGCCTGTTCAAGAAGCTGCAGGCAGGAACTTTTTTCCAGACCTGGAAGATCACAGTAGGGGACGTCGAAAATGCCCATTGTGATCCTTGGAGACCCCCGCCACTTACCATTTAATGCCTTGGCTCATGAAACCGTATACAGGGAAGCTTGACAGGAGCAAGGGACCGGTTCAACTACAGGCTGAGCCAGTGCAGAATGACTGTGGAGTGTGCTTTTGGCCGTTAAAAGGGTGCTGGCGATCTTCTGTATGGAAAGCTAGACTTGGGGAAAGCAGCATCCCTGCGGTTATATCCACGTGCTGTACCCTCCATAATATTTGTGAAGGGAAGGGTGAAACTTCAGTCAGGATGGACCTCCAGGTTCAACGCCTGGAGGCTGAATTTGCACAGCCAGAGAGCAGGGTACTAGAGAGGCCCAGCACAGGGCTGCAAGGATTAGGGATGCCTTGAGGGAGGAATTTGAGGCTGAAAACCAACAGTAATGTTTGGTGCCTTGCACGGGAGTGAGTGAAGTGCAGTGGTTACAATGTTAGTAGAATCTGTTTTTTCCCTAAGCTGATTTGCAGTGCCTGTTTCTTTCCTGGGCTAAGGTATCTTTGACTTTCTGCAATAATAAAGACTGTTTTCAAAGCCAAGAATTCATTTATTGAAAAGAAAATAACTTTCTTGACAGACACACAAACATTTTGGGAACCTAAAAGGGCAGGGGTGGGGTGGGAACTGTACAGTCACAGGTTTGAATATGTCCTGTCTGGAGTGCTGTGCAATGACTGCTGCACTTCAGGATGAAAATACTGCATGGTGATGGGGGGTTGAGTGCAGAGGGTAAGGGTCGTAGTTCTCAGGGCTGGTTGGTGAACGTACAGGTGTGGGGCAGCTGGTGGTGGTAAGAACCTGGATGCTGGGGAAGGGGTTTTTGAGCTGACATTGGGCACAAGGGAAGAGAAAGGCTTTGGACGGGGTGGGGCGGCTGGCATAGTGCTCTGCCTGCATGGCTACGAGTGACTGGATAGAGTCCGCTTGGCGCGCCAGGATGCTTATCAGCTGCTTTGTGCTTTTCTTCTTCCTGCCGCTGCATTTTTCTGGCGGATCCTGCTTTCCCTTTCCCTCCAGTCCTGCAGTTTTTTTTTCTCTCTGGCAGAGTGATCCATAACTGCTTTCAGCATGTCTTCTTTGCTTTTTCGGCGGCTTCTTCTGAGGTTTTGTAGGTCTCTGAGCCTGCAGTTCGATGACACGGGCAGCCGAGTAGTCAAGGCATTTCGTAACAGTCTTCATCAAAAAACTGGCAAATGGCAACAGTTAACAGAGGCAGCATTGTGTTTAATCTCACCCACGAGTGATTTCCCTACATGTGAAGGAGTTTACAGTCTTCACTTTAGCATACTTTTCCCATAAACAGAGCCACATAACCACAGGAGCCCCCGAAATGGTGAGTAAGGGGACTGATTGCTTCGGGCTGTGCTGGGGTTTCTGTGCATTGGGGAAAGCAAACAGCTGCAGGGGGCACTACACTGAACACTCTCCCAACATTTTCCACAGGAGTTAATCCTGGAAGATATCTCGCATGGAGGTACAGGCACGTGATATAACCGCAGGATGCTGCTTTCCCCCAAGTCTATACTTTCGCAGTACTAAGATCTCACGCGTCCTTTAAATGCGGCCAAAAGCAACCTTCCAACAGTCATTCTGCCACTAGCTCAGACTGTAGTTGAACCGTCCTTGCTCCTGTCAAGCTTCCCTGTATACGATTTCATGACCAGCATTATGGTAAGTGGGGTTTCTCCAACGGATCACAACGGGCATTTCGACGTCCCCTACTGTGGATCTTCGGCTGGAAATAAAGTTCCTGCCTGAGGCTTCTTGAACACGGCCAGTGTTCCGAAGATGCGTGCATTCATGCACCTTTCCAGGCCAGCCTGTGTTAATGTCAATGAATGCCCATGGTGATCGCACAACGCCTGGAGAACCATAGAGAATTATACCCCTGTCCGATTAACGTACTCGTATGCTAGGTGGTGTGTTGCAAATAGGAATAGCATCCCCCATCTATCACCGCTCCACTTAGGGAAAGCCATTTGTGCAAAGCCAATCCAGAACGTCCTGCACGTTCCTCCAGAGTCACGGTTCTTCTTAGCAAGAATGCGATTAATGGCCCTGCAAAAACTTGCAATCAACACGATTCCAACGGTTTACTTTCCCACTCCAAACTGGTTCGGCTGTAGCTGTCTGGAGTTGCCAGCTTCCAGATTGCAATAGCCACCCGCATTCTCCACCATCAACGGCTCCAGCATGGACCTTGAGATCTGCCCATAGGTATCGTAATTCCTACAGCTGGATCGCAGCTGTGACTGCACAGTTTCCTCACCCCAAACACTGATGAGGTCCAGCAACTCGCCATTGCTCCATGCTGGGGCTCATTTGGTGCGTGGAGGCATGGTCACCTGGAAAGATTCTGATTGCACTCCACACCTAGCTGAGCAAACAGGAAGGGGATTTTTAAAATTCCTGGGGCATTTAAAGGGCGGGTCACCTGAGGCCAGGGAAGTAGAGTGTGAACTGATGAGTATAGTGGCTGAACAAGCATTCTGGGATACCTCTGAATACTCTAGAGGCCAATTACAGCGCTTCTGGTGGCCACACCTGTGGAGCAGCGCTGCATCACCAGCGCTGCAATCCTTATACCCCAGGCAGAGCAGGAATACAGCCAGTGCTGCAGCCAGGGAGATGCAGCGCTGTATGTGCCTTGCAAGTGTGGATGGTGAGTAAGTTGCAGCACTGTAAACCCACCACCAGCACTGCAACGCTCCAGTGTAGCCAAGGCCTGAGGTCTCCATTTAAGGAGTATCCTGAGGGCACAACACAGCTCACAATGCATTTGGTTGGGTTTACATTCCATTTGCTCTCCAGGCAATCTCAGTGTTCAGCAGAAACACTTAACCTAGCAAAGTGTTTTTGGAAGACTATTCCCTATGCCCATCCATTTTTAAGTTACTTTTAAATTACTAACCAGCAAGAAATACATCTAAAAATTAGGATCTGCATGTACCTATCTCAAATGTAATTCAAAGGCCACTATGGTACATAGGAAGATAAAGAGGCTAGGAAGGAATTGTTAAGTCAATAACAGTTACCGGTAGTCATATTATTATTTCTTTTAAGCAACTGTATATTTTTCTCAGATATTTGGGAAGCACCGAACATATTATGGGCTCTGCTGCACAGGGCTGCCCAGAGGATTCAGGGGGCCTAGGGCAAAGCAATTTCGGGGGCCCCTTCCATAAAAAAAGTTGCAAAACTATAAAATATTATATTCTCGTGGGGGCCCCTGCGGGGCCTGGGGCAAATTGCCCCACTTGCCCCCGCCCCCATGGGCAGTCCTACTGCTGCAATCTAAATGATAACATTCTCTTGATATGCTGAAATGGATTTTTTAATGAGACATAAAAGACTGAGAGGAACTGAGCCCAGATTGGCTAACATTGGACTCAAGCTCAGGCAAAAGTGTATCTTCTACTTAGCAGGAAAGGAGAGCTAATAGCTGAGGATGTCAAGAATGCTGAGATGTACAACACCAACCCTGCCCAGCACCCCCCACCCACAGCCGCACAACTGTCCAGCATCCCCCCTAGAATCCCCACTCCCAACACACACATCTTCCCCGCCCCCTCACAGCCCAGTACCCCCACCCTAGGTCCCTCAGAGACCCACTACCCCATGCCTTGCCTCCAGCTGCACTCACCGGCCCTGCTGAGAGGTGAGTGCGTCTGCTGGGCTGAGCCAGCAGCGCAGCCAGGGCTGGTCCCAGGGTGTGGAATCGCTCTGCAGGGCCAGCTTTATGACCCACGGGGCCCAATTAGAATACTCAGCAGCGGGGCGTCCACTCTGTGTTTTCCACGGCACCAAAGGACCCCCCCACCGCAGAAATGCCGCCGAAGACCCCTGGAGTGGACCCTGCACTGATAAAATGCTGCCAAAGACCCCCGGAGCGGACCCCCCACCAACGAAATGCCGCCGAAGACCCCTTGAGCGGAGCCCCCTTAGGTGCAGGTGCAGAGCCCTCTTCGGTGCAGGGCACAATTCCGGGGAATCGAGTGAATCGGCTTAAAGCCGGTCCTGTCGCTCTGGCCCCTCAGGAGTGGTGCAATCAGCCAGGCCAAGGCCTACCCCAGCTGGGCTGCCTCAGGACTCACTTGCCTGGAGTGGCTCAGCCAAACCCCCCACACTGTCTCCAGCCCCAACTAACCGAGACTGGCCAGGCTTCTGCACTAGTCCCAGGCGGCTCAACTCTGGGGAGACAGGCGGGGACCCACAGGTGGTGGGAAGCAGAGACTGCCCAGAGCTGGAGGTGCACTGGGATCTGGCCAGGGGCACAGAGGAGCCAGGAGGTGGGGCTAGAGGGCAGAGAGGAGCCATTGGCCAGCCGGTGAGCTGACCAAGAGGAACAAGTGGTGGGGAGGGGGGAGCCAGCGGGCTGGCAGGGCCTCGGGGCACAGTCCAAGCAGAGCAGGCAGGGCCCTTTCTGAGCATGGTACCACTGGCACCATTGTAAACCTGGGACTGCTGAGGGGGATCTGATAGTCTTCAAACATATTAAGGGCTGTCATAAAGAGGACAGTGATCAATTGTTCTCCATGTCCACTGAAGGTAGGACAAGAAGCAATGGGTTTAATCTGCAGCAAGATTTAGGTTAGATATTAGAAATATTTTTCTAACTATAAGGGTAGCTAAGTTCTGAAATAGGTTCCAAAGGAGACTGTGGAATTCCATCAATGGAAGTGGGCTGGTCTTGATGACTTCTAAAGGTCCCTTCCAGTCCTACATTTCTGTTACTCTATGAAAAGTTTCACACACTCATAGAGGGTTCCAAAACAGGGCAATGTGTTTCATGTCTTCAGATTTCCTGGCAAACATTTTGCACATCAGTGGTTTCTAGCCCATAACACAAGAGAATGCAAGAGCAAGCATTTCATGGAGGTTTCTTTGACATCTAGATATCATCTTTTCAGTCTCAGAAAGCACTGATGCTGCTCTGAATAGTTCTCTACATGCCATTCATCATTTGAGTAAATTTACCCTTGAAATGAAATTGGGAAGCGTGATGTAACAATTTCATAATGTACTCTGTGACAAGAGATATTGTAGAAAATAGAATTTTGCATTATAGTCTTTAAAAAAGAAGGTAATTTGTCTCAACTGTGCTTCGCTGCTGCCTGAAGTGTATCTCAATTAAGTAAAGAAAGTTGTTTATTTATTGTCTATTATGTAAAGGAATCATGGAATTAAAACAAAAATGAAATATTATCCACCCACCTGTTAAACTATCAACATAGAAATATAGCATATAACATATACATACAACTTAGTAATATATTTAATCATTGTTTTAATCGCACTGTTAAACAATAGACTATCAATGGAAATGGATTAAATATTTGGGATTTTTTTTACATTTTCAAATATATTGATTTAAATCTCAACACAATACAAAGTGCCCAGTGCTCACTTTATATTATTTTTATAACAAATATTTGCACTGTAAAAATGATAAATAAAAGAAATAGTATTTTTCAATTCACCTCATACAAGTACGGTAGTGCAATCTATTTACCATGAAAGTGCAACTTACAAATGTAGATTTTTTTTGTTATATAACTGCACTCAAAAACAAAACAATGTAAGACTTTAGAGCCTACAAGTCCACTCAGTCCTATTCATGTTCAGCCAATCCTTAAGACAAACAAGTTTGTTACATTTAAGAGAGATAATAATGCCTGCTTCTTATTTATAATGTCACCTGAAAGTGAAAACAGGCATTCACATGGCACTTTTGTACCTGGCATTGCAAGGTATTTATGTGCCAGATATGCTAAACATTCGTCTGCTCCTTCATGCTTCGGCCATCATTCCAGAGGACATGCTTCCATGCTGATGACACGTTGAAAAAATAATGCATTAATTAAATGTCTGACTGAACTCCTTGGGGGAGAATTATATATCTCCTGTTCTGTTTTACCCGCCTTCTGCTATATATTTCATGTTATAGCAATCTCAGATGATGACCCAGCACATGTTGTTCATTTAAGAACACTTTCACTGCAGATTTGACAAAACGCAAAAAAGGTACCAATGTGAGATTTCTAACTATAGCTACAGTACTTGACCCAAGTTTAAGAATTTGAAGTGCCTTCCAAAATCTGAGAGGGATGAGGTATGGAGCATGCTTTCAGAAGTCTTAAAAGAGCAACACTGCGATGCGGAAAATACAGCACCCGAACCACTAAGAAAATCAACCTTCTGCTGGTGGCATCTGACTCAGACAATGAAAATGAACATGCGTTCATCCATACTGCTTTGGATCGGTCTCATGCAGAACCTGTCATCAGCATGGACACATGTCCTCTGGAATGGTGGTTGAAGTATGAGCCTTTAGCGCATCTGGCACACAAATATCTTGCGACACCAGCTACAACAGTGCCATGTGAACACCTGTTCTCACTTTCAGGTGACATTGTAAACAAGAAGCGGGCAGCATTATCTCATGCAAATGTAAACAAGCATTTTCTGAGAGATCGGCTGAACAAGGACTTGTAGACTCTAAAGTTTTACATTGTTTTATTTTTGAATGCAGTTATTTTTTGTACATAAATCTACATTATAAGTTCAACTTTCATGATAAGAAGATTGCACTACAGTACTTGTATTAGGTGAACTGAAAAATATTATTTATTTTATTTTTTTATAGTACAAATATTTGTAATAAAAATAAATATAAAGTGAGCACTGTACACTTTGTATTCTGCATTGTAATTGAAATCAATATATCTGAAAATGTAGAAAACATCCAAAAATATTTAAATAAATTGTATTCTATTATTGTTTAAAAGCATGATTAATTGTGAGACTAATTACAATTTTTTCAATTGCATGATTAATCACAAATTTTTTAATCGCTTGACACCCCTAGATCATATAAATCTCATCAGTGGAAAGATACTGTCTAGCATAATGGCTTCACTTTCAGATTACCAGAGACGACAGAAGTAGTGAAACTTAAGTTTATGTGACATACAAAGATGTGGAGTTTATAATAGGCTGCTTGGGAGAAAAGTACCATGTTTTGCAGACTGGGTAGCTCAGGGGATTGGCAATACTTTGCATAACCTCTCACTTACAGGTTGCTGATATGAATCTGAGCCAAGTCAGTAGAAAATAAAAACTCTGATCATTTGAAGGCTGTTTTGTGGCCTATGAAAAATGAATTTGGTGATCTCGGTCCAATTCAAAAGCCCACGTCACTTCGCCGTGATCCAAACCACACTGAAGTAAATGGAAAGGCTCCTATTAAATTCAATGGAGTTTGGCTCAAGCTTTTATTTACATTCTCAGCTGAGACAACAAGGACTGGAAAAACATGAAGCCTGACCTATTCTTTCTCTCCTGGAGGTGGTCAGTTCTGGTCAGGACTGAGCAGATGAGAGGCTCTAATGGTCCAGTGGATAGGGCATTGGCATGGTTACTTGTGAAACTTCGCTGCTACTACTGCTCTCCACTTTTATATCAATTCCTTATTTATATTTTAGCTTTTCATGGCAGGGACTGTTTCTTATGTTTTTAAGACAGTGCCTAGAACAATGAGGCCCCAATCTCAATTGGGGAGTCTAGTCACTTGTGTAATATAAATAATAACATAATTGTTTGCATTACTGTAGTTCTCAGAAACCTCAATCAAAAATGGGTCTTTATCATCCTGGGCATTGAACCAACATACGTGAAGACATATCTGCTCTGAAGTGACTTAAAGAATCACTTCTGGTTCTATTAACAGTGGATATTTCAATCAGATGAATAGCAGAACATTTCAGAACGCTGATCTATCCCTTGTTTTTTCATTTCTGTTTTAAATGGTGATTAGTTACACTTGGAAACGTGCTGTGGCATCAGCACATTTTTTACCTTTTTTGTTACTCATATTAAAAGAAATAAAGAAATTACTTTATCTAGGCTCAGTATCAACTGCATGTCACAATTACCAGAAATGCTTTATACCAACACATGTATTAACGTGTGGCATAGATGAGTGGGAGACACCAGCTGCTGGCAGGTATCCACTCCAGATACCTGATCTACCTATGAGATTTCAAGTCACTGGACACAGAAGCTCCAATTCTCTCACACTGATTTTTCACTGGTATAACAACATTGACTTCAATAGCTTTACATCTGATTTACAGATGTGTAAGTGAGAGGAAACTCAGGCTCCCTCACTTTTTCCCCACTCACGCTATTATTTCAGGAAGTACATCATCTGGAAATGTTTCTAGGAATGGCAGCCATTTAGAGCAAGCTGAAGCTGTGATGTAATCTGTGGTTGTTTAACTGATACGGCAGCTCTGAGAAAGAAGAGATCTAAGCAAGTGGAGTCCACTTATTCTGCAATAGCAACAACCTGTGAGCTCCAAGTATTCTGGGTTACTTAGTCCCTGTTTGGCCCATACATGATATGAAATGTGCTTGCAGATCACACTGCAGGTTGTAGATGCATGATTGCATGAAATAGTAGGCCAAACTCTCAACTACTCAGGAAGTCCACATGAAATATGCATGGGACCCTAAAGAAAAAGGACCTATGGCTTGTGAAGTAGTTGTACTGTCTAATTAGCATGGTAATTTAACTTCCAAATGTAGTATGGTTAAACTTTAATAATGTTGGAATCTCTTAAAACAGATGCTCTCAGACAGATTTCTGATTATCCACTAATGACTGTCATACACAATTATGTCTCTAGTTTCAAAGGTTACGGGGTTTACCTGCTAGTAGGCAAATGTTGACAAGTCACAGCAAACAAATGTACTCAAGCCAACACCCTGGTGAGTCCAACAGAGATAGTTGGGGTACTACCGTGGAGGTAAGAGAACTAGACTGTGATGCAGTTACAATCATTCAAAGAGGTGGACAGTGTAATCACCAGCATTTGCAGTGTCTGCATTAGCTTCTCTGTAGAACACTGCCCTGCTCTGATCCCTGCTTGAAAAGTTGTGCTGTAGGTCTCCTCTAGGCTTTTTGGGTCAACAAGGAGTGTTGTCGGAACTTCACAAAGTAGTTGAGGGAAATGGGGAAATTGCCACAGCCTAGAGTGTCACAGACAGGCAGGAGGCAGCTGCAGAGGAAGAGGGACATCATGGGTATATGAAGGTTAGGGATGATCAGTTGGGGCCCTGCATACTTCACATTGGGCCTGATCCAAAGTCCACTGAAGTCTGTGGAAAGACTCATTGACTTCAGTGGACTTTGAATCAGGCCCAGAGGCCTGTACAAATCCTACAACAAGCCCTGGACTTTGGAATACCACCAACTTCCTGCAACGTGAGTGGAAGGATCAAGGCAGAAAATACATGTTTATTCCCATACCAAGGGAATACAATACACGTGTATGGTTTACCAGCTTAGTTAAGAACACATGAAAATAGGAGTTCACGCTGGAAATGCTAAGAAGATCTGTAATTACAGAGCACTGCTGTCACAAGTGAGTCAGAGTGGGAAGTGGTTTTCCTGTCCCATGAAAATTCTCAAGATTTTAAAAACATTTCCTATAAAAAGTTGAAATCTTGAAAATTTTCACAAATCAAAAAGGCAAAAGAAATTAGCTCAGTCACTCAAAATGTTTTGTTTTAATAATTTTGCAACATTTCACTTGTGAGCTTTCACATTCTTTAAAATTTTGTTTTACTATAAACTAACGAAAAGTCATTTTGAAATTAAAAAAACAGAATTGTGCATGTTGGAAATTTTTTACAATATGAAAACTTCCCCGCCCTGAAGACAGAAAGTTTCTACAAAGCAGATAAGAAGATGATTCATTACCAAGGGAGCATCTCTGTAGCCTATCTGTCTTAGAACTGAACTGACATGTTTCAAAAAAGGAACAGTGCCAAAAAAAAATCTAATCCAGGTATTTATTGGAACCTTTACAGCACAGGATCAATTGAGATGGATTTTGAGTAAGACATTACTTACAAAACACAGTAAAAACAAGACCTGAGAGCAACACGATTCTCACGTCTTGATTTGTTTCACACTTGCAGGAGGAACATTGTGAAAATAAGCACATTTTGCTTTTCTATTATATCCCTTACTTCTATCTGGGCCAGTCTTTTCAGAGATTTCCAAAGGGCTCTGCATCTCTATTTGAATATTTTTAGGGATCCTGCAAATGAAAAGGTTGAAAACCACTGATATAGACTGTAAGCCCTGCAAGACAGGGACGGTCTCTTACTCCATGTTTGTGCACTGCCCAGTACAATGGAACCTCATTCATGATTGGACCCAAGGTACTATCAGGGTAGAAATATACAAATTCGACTGATGCCTCAGGATCAAAATAATGCACTAGCCAAGGTCTTCCATTCGCATATTCCTCATTTACCTCCCATAATTTTCCCACTGGCAAATCAAGTGACGACAGCAGTAAGGGACGCCATGTTTTTATATCATTCCTCTTCCTGGTATGGGATAATTCCAGAAATGGCTGGCCAATCAGGGCCATCAATACTATGATGTCATTTGGAATTATACCATATAGATACATAGAGGCAACATTGTTAAAAGTTAACTAGTGACGTCAGGAGCCTCAGGTTTGTGGGTAGCTGATTTGAAACCCCTTAGTACTGCTTGATTTTCAGAAAGAACTGAGCAACTGCCCTTTGAAAGTGAAGCCACTTTTGCGTGTTTCAAACTGGGCACCCCCAAAAAGAGGTATCCGCTATTACTAGTCACTTTTGACGATCCTGGACCACAGATCTCAGACAATCCTCCAGGTAGTAGGTTGCTGTTGTTCAGTTCAACTCTAATAAAAGATGAGGTTATTAGTAATTATTAGTCTCACTATAACTATTTTTATTGTTATCATTATTCTCATTAGTTTATAGAGCACCATTCTCAGTGAGCCTGTAGCTTCATAACATTAAACAAGCTAAAATTCCACAAATTCAGTCAAAAGAATAAATAAATAAATAAATGTAGTTCTTGTGTGTAGATTAATGAATGAAGGTTGGGTCCAATAGTTTGGGGAGGAGCATATCAGAGGAGAAAGCGATGCTCAGCCTCAACCATAGCGGAGCAACGCTCTGTTGTATATCAGTGTTGTATATCTTCATATGGAAAGGATGGGTTTAAAATCAGCTATTATGCAATGCAGCAATATAATTTCACATGGATAAATTAGGGGAAGAAATTTCAGGGAGGAGCTGCCAGTCCCAGGGACCAAAGGAGCAGACACAGAGGGACTGGTGGACATTGATGATGTAATCAGAGTGCTTTATAGTGTTTGGCTGGACACTCTCTCCACAGTGCTGACTGGCTGTTTGCTCCAACTCCCTCCCTCACATTCTCTGCACCCAAGCCTCACTCCACCAGCCCTGGACACCCTTCTTCTATCTTACCCTACTATTTCTCCTCTACCCTGCCCCCTTACAGCTCTCTCTTCTCTTGTCTTTCCATCTAGCTAATCCCCTCCTAACTAAATCCCAGCCAATTAATTTTTTTAAATTGTGATACTCACATGGTGTTTGCAGACTCACTCTACTTCCTCTACTTGTGTATTATATCCCTTCCCTTACCCTTTATCTGTCTTGTCTATTTAGTTTGTAAGCTCTCTGGGACAGGTACAATCTATTACTCTGTTTCTCAACAGTGCATAGTCAATGGGAACCCAAACTCTGTTGATCTCTAGTTGTTACAATATTAGTTTATTAATTATTATTAATTAAAATCCTGGCACTGCACCAGTAAGGAGATTGGAAATCCTTCTTCTTCTTCTCACAGATTATCTTGTTCATATATTATCCCCTCACTGGCATGGTTCTCCTCCAGCTGCATGACCAGCATGCACCTGCAGCTCCTCCCCGAGACTGCAACAGCTATAGCTGCTTAAGTCATGCCAGACAGCCTCAGATTCCACTTAGTTGTCTAGTTCTCTTCACTGCTACCACTCCCCTGTATACATATCTTGCCACCTCTCCAGAATAGTGGTCCTACAATTGCTGTACCCTAGTCCCGGGTTTCATGAACCTATTGGTTAGCATGGCCTCGCTGACTGATCCAGAGGGCAGCTGGCTCAGTTCAGAAAAGAAGGGGGGCAGAAGGGCTCTGAACACATAGCCTATATTCAAGGCTGATGGAACTGCTGGCAAAGGATTGTGAAAACGAACTCCTTGCTCCATACCCTGAACTCACCTTTGTTTATCCTGCTTCATCTCTCTCCCACTTGCAGCTGTAGAGCCATAAAATCAAACCAAACCAAATGGTACCTTGAGCCACAACTCCTATCCTTGATACAGCTCTGGTCTGGAACTGTCACTAGGAGTGCCATATTAAGGAGGTATATTCCATTTATGGTTCCAACCAGCTGTTGGTCAGCTGTGCACGTGCTCTATCTCCTCAACATATCCTCCCAATGCCTAGGTAGGACAGAGTCTATTACTATCCCATGGAGAAGTTGAGCATCCTGAAAAATCTAGTCAGACACCAAGATATCCAGAATATGTTTCCCAATGGGAAGGATCATGCCTGCTCTCTAACTTTTTGGTGCTCCTTGCAATGCCATGGCAATGCTTACCTACAAAGATGCTTTATTCTTTGATAGATCAAAAGAACAGATGAACATTAGAAAGCCTGATTTCCAACAGTGCTCTAGGTTCCACATCTTTTGTGCCTATCAGGAAATAGATGCATTTAAGTTATTGAGCTCAACATAATTAAAATGTATCCAACTGCTTTAAAATCTTGGAAAATGCACAATATTAGCAACAGAGCTGTGCAGGAACCAGTATTTCCTTTCTGCAAAAAAATTTCAATTTTCTGCAAAACATTTTGGGTTGATCAGAGCATTCTGTTTTGACCAAATCTAAATGTTTCATTCTGATTACAACATTTTAAGTAAAAAGATAATAAAAATTCAGGTCAAAAAGCCATTTTGAAACAAAAAATTGAAAAATGTTTTCTGATAATGGATTTTTTTAAAAGCTGAAAATATTACAAACTGAAAAATCAAAACATTTGGCCTTACCAAAACTCTTTTTTCCATTTTTTTAAAGAAAATTTTGTTGTAATCGACATGTTCCTTTAGACAATACGGCATTTTCTGATGGAAATATGTTTTGTCTGAAAAAATCTGACAACCTCTAGTTAGCATGTGAGATGAAAGAGTGAATCGTTTAGCATTCACTATTAAATGACTGTTGAGATGTCTCTGTTATGCAAAAATAAACTATAGCAGAGAGAACATATGAAGAATTCATTCTTCCAGAGACAGCACTTGCTAACTAGCTTGTCCATGTAGCCAAAACTGAGAACTTCCTTAATATCCTTTATGAGATCATTTTAAACTGGAGTAAATCAAAACACTGAGTTTCAAATACCCCTCAACTTTCAAGGATGTTTGAAATACATCCTGAAGATTCAGTGTTCCTTGCCCCATAGTCCCCAGGGGCAGCTCCAGGCACCAGCACGCCAAGCACATGCCTGGGGCGGCAAGCCATGGGGGGCGCTTTGCTGGTCGCCACGAGGGCGGCAGGCAGGTTGCCTTTGGCAGCATCCCTGCAGAGGGTCCACTGGTCCCGTGGCTTCGGCGGACCTCCCACAGGCATGCCGCCGAATCCGCGGAACCGGGGGCCTCCCGCAGGCAAGCTGCTGAAGGCAGCCTGCTTGCTGTGCTTGGGGTGGCAAAATACCTAGAGCTGACCCTGATAGTTCCTCATCTGTCCTTTATGTTTTAGATTGCAAGCTCTTTAGGACAGTGACCTGTCTTAATATATAGACCCTGGCCCATTTTGGGGTGCTATATAACCAATAGTAATACTCTGAATCTGAACTTTGCAAATGTGCCACATCTAAGGTTGCCAGCTTTCTAACTGCTGAAAACCAGACATCTCTGTCCCACTCCTTCCCCTGGGTCCTGCCCCCACTCACTCTTCTTCCCATCTCCCACCGTCACTCACTCCCCACCATCACTCACTCCCCGCTATCCAGGGACTCACTTGCCTCCTGCAGACCTGGGCTGACATGGAGCCTGCCTGCCTGCCCAGTCAGGGGACAGTGGGGCGGAGGAGGGGGTTGGTCCCTGGAGGGGTCAGGGCAGGAGCAGAGCAAGGCTGGGGGGGTTGGTACCCTGAGCGAGGGGCCGGAGCGGGAGCACAGCAGAGTGGGGACACACAGGATCCCCCTCTCAGGCAGTGGCAGCATTGGTACCTACCTCTTGCCAGAGAGGCTGGAGCTGTGTCCAGGAGCCAGCCTGCCACTTTTATCCCTCAGCAGCTGAGCGGAGGGCAGCTCCTCCAGGCTCCAGCAGCAGCTGCTGCTCTTCCTGTCTCTTGGCAGGGAGCCTGACTGTGGTTACTCGGTAACCAGACTTTTAGTGTTTGGTCAGCACTGCTGAATGGATGCTACCAGGTCCCCTGTTCAACCAGATTTTCTGGCCAAAAACCAAACACCTGGCAACCCTAGTCCCATCTTTGTCATGAGCCAATCCAGAAACCCAGATCAGAACACCCTTTTATTTTGATGGTATTTGAAATCTGGATCTGAAAGCAGATTCAAATCCTTTGGCATGAAGCCATCTTTACCTTCAATACACAATCATTACAAATTTATTGTGTTTTTGCAGCATGGCTAGCTAGAAAAAACTGGAAAAAGGCAAGCAGTAATGTGGTAGTTGATATGTGCTTGGTTGATATAGTGATATATGCTTGTGGTGCCAGTGGATAATTCAGGACTGAAAAATGAAAAGCTAGCATTTTCTCACAGCTCCACAAAGGATGCAATGATGTCAGCATTCATAAGAGTCTGGCAGTGACTGTTCTCTGTGCTGCCAGCAAGTTGGATGAAGAATTACTGAAACTCAGACTGTTTCAGGGGAAAGAAATCTCATACAAATAAATCTGCAAATGAATTACTCTTCTAAATGCAACTTTATTGACTGGATAATTCCCTGGCATTGTTGTTGAGACAAGGTGATTAAAACTAAAGGGGTACCTGGATTTGTCAGTCTGCTTAACTCCTTTGAGGGTTATTACTCAGCTAACCCACAGCAGGAGGAAAGAGATGAGCATGAGGAAACTGGAATGACAAAAAGAGACTGAGCTCAAGTAGTGTAACTGATCTTTTTCTATTGCATGTTGTTTGTCTCTGTAGCTTTGCCCCAACAGCTAATAGTTTGAACAAACCATTTCCTTTCCTGAGCAAGAACTGAGAGTTTATCATCAAAGCAAATATGCTTGGGATATATGAAAAAACACTATGATCCAACTTGTCCAGTAAAATATGGTCAATTCATACAACATGTAGCAGGACTATGAGTAAGCAGCTACGGAGCACTGAACATTTTGAGGTCATTTTGAGAGGATCCACAGGAGGTCAACAGCTTTCAGAAGCATTTGGCTATATGCATGGGAACATACTACTTGTGAGCTTTCAGCATTTCTGCCAACTGGATAAAATTTCATGAAGATTATATTTAACAAGTTGAACCCTTTGCAGTTCGATGGGCTAGAACTTGATTTTTTTTTAAATTATTTTTTATTATTAACTATTATCTGTATTACCATAGCACTTAGGAGTCAGTCAAGGACCAGGAACCCATTGTGCTAGGTGCCATACACATGCAGAACAAAACGACGGTGCCTGTCCCCAGAGAGTTGACAATCTAAGTACAAGGCAAGAGAGAACAGATGGAGATAGAAAGACAAGGGTGGAAACAATGAGAAACAATTGGTCAACATGACGGGCAGTGGTCTCGGCACACCAACAGCCGAACTGTCAAGTTTTTTGTAGGCCTCATGACAGAGGTGAGTTTTAAAGAGCGATTTGAAGGAGGAAAATGAGGTAGCTTTGTGGATGTTTACGGGGAGCTCCTCCCAAGCATGAGACGCGGCATGGGAGAAAACACAAAGGTGTTTGTTTGAAAATTTAACAGTGGACAATGGAGGCTGGCATTACTGGACAACCAGAGGAGGAAGTCGCCATGTCCATACTGAATGAGAGAGGATATATAGGCTGTGAAGGGCTTTGAAAGTGAAGACAGGCAGTTTATGTTTGTTGTGATAGAAAAGGGGAGGCCACTGGAGGCATGTGATGAGAGGGGTGATATAATCCAAGTGATGAGCTAGGAAAATGATTTCTGCAGCAGCATTCAAAGTGGATATGAGCAGAGCCAGACTGCATTTGTCAAGGCCAGAGAAATGGTTACACAGACAAAATCTTCATGATTTACATATAGCCTGGATGTGAGGACCTAGAGAGAGATCCAAGTAGAAAATAGTGCCCAGGTTAGAGGCCTGAGCAACAGGTAGGATGATGTTGTCCACAGTGTCTGACAAAGAAAGTGGAAGGGAAGGTTTGGGAAGAAAGATTAAGAACTCTATTTTAGCTATGTTGAGACTGAGCTGATGACTAGACATCCAGGAGAAGATGTTAGAATGAAAGAACGAGATTTTAGTTTGGACAGGCTCCAGTCTGGAGGAGGGAGGTAGATCTGTGAGTTGTCAGCATATAGAGATGGTAGTTGAATTTGTGTTTGCAGGTGAGATTAACCAATGATGAGGTATAGAAGGAAAAAGCCCTGTGGAACCCACACAGAAAGTTGATGGTGGGGGATGATGAGGATTCTCCAAAGGACACACTGATGGAGCAAATAGAGAAGTAGGAGGAGAATCATAGAATATTAGGGTTGGAAGAGACCTCAGGAGGTCATCTAGTCCAACTCTCTGCTCAAAGCAGGACCAACACCAACTAAATCATCCCAGCCAGGGCTCTGTCAAGACTGACCTTAAAAACCTCTAAGGAAGGAGATTCCACCGTCTCCCTAGGTAACCCATTCCAGTGTTTCACCATCCTCCTAGTGAAATAATGTTTCCTAATACCCAACCTAGACCTCCCCCACTGCAACTTGAGACCATTGCTTCTTGTTCTCATCTGCCACCACTGAGAACAGCCTAGCTCAATCCTCTTTGGAACCTGCTATCAAATGCCCCCTCACTCTTCTCTTCTGCAGACTAAATAACCCCAGTTCCCTCAGCATCTCCTCATAAATCAGGTTCCCCAGCCCCCTGATCATTTTCATTGCCCTCTGCTGAACTTTCTCCAATTTGTTCACATCCCTTCTGTACTGGGGGGACCAAAACTGGACACAATATTCCAGATGTGGCCTCACCAGTACCGAATAGAGGGGAATAATCACCAGAAGATGACAATGATAGAAGCCCAAAGTCTTAGGGTACGTCTTCAATGCAGAGTAGTTCAAGTTATCTCTTCTTGTGTTAGCCTAGCTTGAGTATCATTGGCCATACTGCAAAATAATACTAGAGCAGCACAGAGTGTTTGCAGGACCGGCTCTAGGCTTTTTTGCCACCCCAAGCAAAAGAAAAAAAAAAGACAAAAAAAACTCCGAGAGCGCAAAAAAACACAACATCTGGTGCCTAGAGCTGGTCCTGAGTGTTTGTACTGGCAGCATTCCCACTGCATTACTAGCTGGAGCATCAGCCCCACTCAAGCTTCCACCCACAGCCCCTGACAAGCCAGCTAGAGTTTTTAGAGCTAGAGATTGTTTTGTATGGCTAAGAGCTGGGTTATGGGCAGCATTTGAATTACACCTTGAGCTAACACTCCAGTGAAGTCAAGACCTTAGCGGCAAAAATTACTGAATTTCAAGTAAGTGCTGCACAGAAATAGATTGGGCTCAAGAACTGATCATCCCTAACATTATTTTCATCATGCATGTTCCCTGGTTTCTAATATATCCACACTATATTAAAAAGAAATGTTAAGATGAGTTCCTGTCTGCATCCTGTAGAAGTTGCCCATACCGGTATTGCCCTGGCCTCTTCTTTTGTCATGCAGTGTTGAACGCATTCTACAACAATATGCATTACCTCACCTTTTGGGAATGAAGCCAGACTTTTTGGCACCTGCTCCCCTACTTGGTGTAAACGTTGCTTGTGCCAATCAGAAACGAACACACACAGGTTTTGGGCCCTGTCCCCTATGACACTTCTGTGATGTCATAGTAGTTACTTTAGGTCGCCCTGCCATGTGCAGGCAGGGAGAGGAGAAAGAAAACGAATCCTGTGTATCCTGTGTACCCTGTAACCGAGCCTGATCACCTCGAAGCCTCTCTCTCAGCTCACGTGTTTCAAACAGAGTTTCTACGTTTGCCGGTCGTTATGCGGTTGTTGTTTGTAAGTATCAGTATTACTAAATGCTGAATCTTTGTTTATATTTGTTTAGTAGAGTATTTTAGTCGTGTGTGTTAATTTTATTAACCCTATTAGCTAATCATATGCTGCTCCCTTACCCCTTGTAACTATCCCCAATAAAACTTTAAATTGATTAATTTTAGTTGTGTGTGTCTGCAGTTTGCATCATGGCCCATATTCTCCTTGCATCCCTTACCTATATAGTCTATTGCCTCGTGCAGCCTGGTAAATAACAGGCCTGCATTTCCTTTCGCCCCTGCAAATACGTGGCAATCTACAAGAAACAACCAAAATAGCCACCAACAGCATAATATATAAAGCCCTGCAAATCTCTGGATATCTGCAGACCGTGTTTGCGGATCGGATGCAAATACAAATTTTGTATCTGTGCAGGGCTCTAATAATATCTTTTTCCTTTCTTTGTCTATAACAAACATTTATCCACATACATTATTTACTGACCTGTGCAAATCAATGCTGGCATCACCAAAAAGTGCAAAAATAATAAAAATATTGATCTGATTTTTACTAGGTGGATTCAACTTATAGATAAGCAAATTTGAGCCCCCTCCCATTTCTGCCCAAAATTGCTTGTGCGCCCAGGTGATCAAATTTGTGTGCAGAATACACTAAAGGTCTGTGCCCTTTCAGATTTAGCTTTTTTTATCAATGCAGTGTGAGGAGACAGAGAATAATTAATTGGAAGGCACACAGACTGTAAGAACAAATAATTAACTTTTTAAAGTGTGAAATTCTTTGCCTGATGGTTAAAGTGTTCTGGAGTCGTTCGTAACTGTACTCTGTCATTACACTCTTTGCTGAGCTGTGTGAAACCACTTTACCAGTTTTCATTTTGATGCATACACTGTAATTAAGCCTCACAAACTCCATTTGAATAAGGTAGGGAAATATTATCCTCATTTCTCAGCTCCTAGGGATCACATTCAGCCTACACATAAACCCAAAGAAATCAATGAAGTTTAACAATTAACAAGAGGTTAACTTGGCCCAGAGAAATTAAATAAAATAGAATGACTTGTCCAAGGTCACATAGCAAGACAGTAGCAGAAACAGGAGTTCAGGAATAGAAAAACCCAGATCTGCTTACTCTTGGTCTTAACCTCTAGATTTGATAAGAAGTGAAATTTAGCCATATATATCAGCAAATGCTTTTTTTCCCCTGAAAACATGAAGTTTCACCATGAGTTAAATCAGAAATACTCCCACCTCTGCAAATCTTTGTGTTCAAATGGCAAGATTTTTGCCTCCAAATAAACCACTTTTTGTTTTTATCCACAGAAATCATCAAAATAATGGAGCTGCAATCACTTTTCCATTTTTGTTAAAATGCAGAATCATGATTAGTTTTGCAGACAGCAGACAGCTAGTTTCTCATTTGTCTACCAAATACTATTGCAAAACACAGTTCTTGCTGAGTTAAAATTCAGAAAATTAAACAATCTAAGCCAGAGGTGGATTCAAATGAACCGTGGCCTTGATCATCTGTAAAATTTGGGGCCTTGATTACAGAATCATGAGGCAGGGGTTATGAGGGAGGGACAAGGTGTCTAGAAATATGTATGTACGGAGTACAGTGTATTTGGGTGGAAACATGATATTCATTCAGACTTAGAAATGTGGCTGCCCTTTCAGAGCACTGGGCCTTGATTGGTCTTCGCATTGGCTGCTATAAAGAGGACAGCGATCAATTGTTCTCCATGTCCACTGAAGGTAGGACAGGAAGTAATCAGATTAATCTACAGCAAGGGAGATTTAGGTCAGATAATAGGAAAAAGTTTGAAACTATACAGACAGTTAAGTCCTGGAATAGGCTTCCAAGAGAGGCTGTGGAATATCCAGTCTTTGGAGGTTTTTAAGGTCAGGTTAGATAAACACCTGTCAGGGATGGTCTAGGTATATCAGCATGGGGAGCTGAACTAGATAACCTCCCAAGCACTACATATCTATGGATTACATTTTGATCCTCCACAGTTTCAAACTGACTGATACGAGCATTGCATGTATCCTTTTCAAATGTCATTTTTGGAGAAATTTGCTATATAGTCTCACTTTGCAAAGTCTCACTTTGGAAAAAATTAATAGATATCTGCCTATTAAACTTTCAATATTTTAGCATGTAAGCTCTAAAATGCTCACTACTGTGGTCTTTACAGACACAGCATTGTCTGGGCAAATAGATTCAAAAGAAATTTGGGATGCAAGGAGTCAGACTCTATTAAGTGGAAAGAGGAACAAAAAGAAATTGAAAGATTACTGACAATGAAAAATATGAGGCCAAAGTTGAAAACAGTAATAACAAATGCAAGAGAAACAGATCCCTAATCTTGAGACTATATAAGCAGTATTGCTGTGTGAAAGCCACAATTTCCATCTAGGGTTGCCAACGTTCTCATTGCTGAAAACTGAACACCCTTGCCCCATCCCCTGCCCTGCTTCTTCCTCAGATGCCCCACCCCTGCCCCGCCTCATCCCCCCAAGCCTCCTCCCAATAACTCCTCTCCCCTCCTCCCTCTGTCACTTGCTCTCCAACTAACCGCAGCTCACGCCCCGCTCTCCCGGAACTCATCAGCTGCCTGCAGAGCCAAGCTGGGAGGAGTTGACGCGGAGCCTGCCCACCTGCCCAATCGGGGCACAGCGGTCGGGCTCTGGCTCAGAAAAGGAGGATAGTTAGCACACTGACAGCCTTTTTAACACTCTCCTTTCCCATTCTTTCTCTTTCAATGCACAAGTGTATTGAGCTTTTCCTAATTTCAGTTAATCTTCTCATTGATTTATAATTAAATTAGAGCCTGGTAACATAGTCCGGTCAACATAGTACAGTTCTGACTGCACAGGTCCCCTTAAATCTGGACTTTTAAAATTAATTACATTAATTAATGTATTATATTATATTATGTTATATTACATTATATATTATCCTCTATCATTTGTCATAAGCTATTTTTTCTGTTTTCAGTGGAGCTATAGTTAACATAGGTATTTTGACCAGCTTGTGTAACATCTAATTCTGCCAGGACATCTCTGTATATTTGCATCAGTTCAATTAGCACCACCCTGGGAACAGCACTAACTGATGTCACTAGCACATCAAATTTGCATGCTTACAGTTTCACCATTTTTCATGTGTCTGATGGCCCCATTCTCCCCTGAGGGCTGGGCTCCCTGGCAGGACTACACCTCCCATGATGCATCAAATGGTTCAGTCAGAAGGGAGACCATGTTGCATCATGGGAAGTGTAGTCCAGACGAGAGGTCTGGTCCATAGGAGAAAATGGGGGCATCAGACATCTGCATTAATAACACCCATAAGGCAATGCAGCATTATACAGAGATGCAGTTTAGTGTTGAACTGATTGGAAAAGAAGCACTTCAGATCAGTTCCACAAACTGAAATATTTCATTTAGTTTTCCCAACAGAAAATTGACAAAAATTGACAAAAATCAAAAAAAATTCCACAGAAAATTTCACTATTATCAAAATTGTTTTCGCCATTGAAAAATCATTCAGATGGAAAATTCCCAACAAGTTCTAATAAGCAGTTCCTAAAATGATCCATCAATTAATGAGGAGAGAATTTTTAAGGGAAAATATGTAGCGCTGTGGCCTTTCTGTTCATGCCTGAAAAAAGGCACACACAGGTCACTGCAAACAGATGTGTCTGGTGTATTGCAGTCTGACATTTGGGTCTATTACATCCATGAGGAAAAGATAAAAATGATGATCATTAGTTCCTTTGTTTAATAATTTCAATTTTCCAATTCATCATATAACATCCAGCATTCATGATGGGCTATGCTACCTGCTGAGTGCTGATTACTTGCTTTATTAAGCTTCTATTTTTTAAATTTCTGTGTACAAATGATTCATCACATTTACTGATTATTCAGGTACAGAGCTGTGAGAAGACACTACATTCACATGGAAAACAGTAATGCCAAAAATAATAAAATACTTGAGTGCTGAAAGCAAAGTGTGTGTGACCGGAGCTGGTGATTAGCAGCAATGTGCATGTTCAGGATACCTGTTCATGACCCCTGCATATTTTACAAACTCTGCTGTATGTTTTATGCATGTGACAATTATAACATGTCTCACTGGACTCTTTTTTCTTTGGATGGGTAACTAGCTCTGTGCAGGCAGTGCCTGTTCCTGCTCCCACTAAAAGCCTAAGGCTAGTTTGTGTTTATAGCACTTAGCCTGCAATTAGGGGTGGCATGGAGCTGGGAAAATCCAGGGGCAGCCTAAGGGGCACAGTGCATCAGTGAGGCAGAATTTCTCTGGTGCTCCTCTATTGCTCTTGGGAACAGGGGGCACTTATCTTACCCTTTGAAAGGGTGCGGCTTTGTTGTCTGCTATGTGGGGGTGGTGGGAAACAGAGCTAAAGCTCCACCAACTATCCATCCCTGACTGCCCACTTGCTCCTTAAGGTAAGTCTGCACTGCACACCAGTGATGGCAGCATGTAGGCCATGTGTAGCTATATGATGCAGCAAAAAACAGGCTGCGTCCACACTGAGGTGTGTAGCTAGAGATGGCAGTGAAAGGCTTTTGCAGAGGGGAGGTAGCGAGAAAAATCCTGGCAGGTCAGGAGCTGCTGGAGCCTCCCCCTGTCAGGGCCGCTGCAGGGATCTGATGGACCTTTCCTCACTGCCAGAGTCTGTCCCTAGAGCAGGAAAAGGCTCTGGCAGCTCCCTGCAGTGGAGAAGGGCTCTGGCAGTGGGACACTATACTGCTAAATAAATAGTGCTGATGGGGGAGGCACTGCTTGGGTCGGTATGTAGAGAACAGTGTAGGGTACATACCTTAAGCCTATGTCTACACTGTAGACCTCCGGTGGCAATGTGTAGGGTATGTGTAGCTACATGCCACAGTGAAAAGCAGGCTAAATCCACATTGTAGCACATAGCTTTGTCAGTGAAAGGCTCTGGCAGGGGGAGGAAGCAGGGAAAGGCCTGGCAGTGGGGATCTGCCAGACCCTTTCCCTGCTGCTGGAGTCCTTCACCTCTTCTGTAGGTCCCTGTGAGGGGAAAGACTCTGGCAGCTGGGAGACAGCTGAAGGATACTACACTGCTAAAAACAGCAGTGTTGATAGAGGGGCACTTCTTTGGTGTGTAGAAAGCCACACAGAGTACGTACTTGAGTACATACCCTAAGGGTCTGGCATGTCTTTTTGCACCTAAGCAGCATCTCACTGTCTACACTGCTATTCATACCCATGCTGGGGGGAGGGGGTGTCTATACTCTATATATTGCTGTATGGAGTGTGCAGTGTAGATGTACCTTTAGCATAGCATCAGGTAAACAGCTTCAGTGTTTGATCCCCATAGCCCTAACATGGTGGCCTATAGGGGAGGTGGGAGGTTTGGGGGAGACTTATTCCCTGCACAATAGCATTAGGGCTGGTACAGCCTAGCCCCTAAATGGTAACAATATGAAGTGACATCATATCACTTCCGAGGTTTTCTGATAGTAAGAACACACACGCTGCATCGCATTGAGATCGGTAGACAAGTTTGCAATATAGAAATATGCCATTACTAATGCTTTGGCCCATCTCTGTGCCCATTAACCTGGCTGTCTGGAGAGTTTGAAAAATTAACAAAAGGTTACCATGGTGTAAATCTGGAGTCATTCTAATAGGTTTTATGGTGTTACACTGTATTTGTGCATTGCAACAGAGTAAAATTTGGACCTAAGGGAATAATTTAAGACAGGTTATTAAGTAAATGCTCCTAGGCAATACCAAATTTAAGAAAGGATGGGGAACTGTATTGCTAGGAGAGTTGGTTACAGTGATATGGGCCTTGTACAAAGAGTCTGGTTTACTATCATTTAGAAAACTGCAAGAGAAATTTAAATTGAAAAATATTCAAGGACCTTGATTTTGTCAGTTGAAGGATTGCTCCACTTAGTCACTCCTGATGCCTTCTGGGAAGTGCCCTGTTTGCAAGAGTAGAGGTAGAATTCAAAATGTTATTAAAGGGAAGATTCAGGAACAGGCAAACAGAATCCTACATAGGATTATGCTTTTAACATCTTTAATGGGGAATGCATTTAACAGCCCTAAAAGACATGGGCTGAATTAATTTGACATTAGCTGAAATTGTGGACGGGAAAGGAATAGTTAGTTACATCACGTATCTCCTAATTCACATTAATAACCGCGTGACCTATTGTGGCTTACTGAGTATGCAAACAAACAATTATAAATGCAAATATATTGCAGCCCATGTATTCTCTTCATTCATTTTAACAACTGTAGCTTAGTTTTAATGATTTATGATAATACTTTAAGGCACTAGCCAGTATACCGTAGCACCAGTAGACAAGGGAGAATGGACAATCACCTTCATTGGAGATAATCAGATGCCCACCTATCAGGAATAGGTCAGGGATAATTAATTCAATCTAATGTAGAGGGGTGGACTAGGCGGCCCTTTCAACTTGATCTTTGGCAGGAGTAATTAGTGGGCACCTGTTCATTTCATGAATCTGTCTATTCTATTGGAGGTGGCATGAGTGAAGTCCTGCAAACTGAGTGGGATTTTCATGTAACATAAATCTCCTAGGCTGATGATCCTATGGCAAGGAGCTTGTTCAGGTGAGCTCAGGAGGTCTTATTCTAAATGAAGTTTATCAATGTGTTGAAAACAAATATTGTAGAAAATGGTCCTGATCTTCAGGTGCTGGGTATACTCAAGTCCCACTGACTTTAATGGGAGTTGCAAGTGCTATATTCTTTTATTTTGTTTAACTGAGTCCCCTATACCAGGCATCGATTCAACAAAGTACATAAACACATTTAACTTTAAGCAGCTCAGTTTTGCTGAATCGGGACTTATTGCATTATTTAGAAAAGAATGTATACTATCAACAATTTTGTTTGACTTTAAAAAATATCTAGTGACTAAATGAGCTGTTATAAAACTGGTCTTGTGCCCATGTTTCTGGGGAGGATGAGTTTGAAGGTGTGAGGCTAAGTGTTTGTTTTTAGGTTACAAGGGAGAAAGAATTAATTGTTTCAAATGTTTTTCCCCCACTACTGTTTTCAGAAAACAAACAAAAGAAATCTTCAGTTTGATTTTATAGTCACACGACTATGAATCCTCTCAGCCTTTTTATAGTAAAGATTGTGTGGCCATGTGCTGAATATTTTTTCATTTTAGCAGATTTGGAAAGCCTGAGATAACACACCCACTGAATCCAAGAATAAAATCTTTACTTTAAGGGACAGATCCTCAGCGGGTATAAATTTAATCAATGGAGCTTTGCCAATTTAAATCAGCTAAGGATCTGGCATTAAATGCTTAAACCTTCTACTAATTTAGTACAGGAAGTAGAAGAAATTCAATTACCAACTTATACCACATGTTGTCAATATTATCTAAGCAACTAGCAGGGATATTACATTATTACTTGTGATTTAGTTTTTTAATGGTCTACTTTAAAAATAATTAGAAAATATTTTCATACTACTGAGTGAATATTGAATCCATTTACTCCTGTGTTTTTAGAACTTTCTGTGCCAAAAATAGGTGCACGCTGGCTGACATGGAACAACAAGGTCTAAATATGACAGACAATTGGAGTATTATCTCTTTTGTCACCATCTTGTTCCTTCTTTGAGAGAAGGTAAGGAACTTGCAGCTACCATAACTGAGCTGAATATGAGGTAACCCTCAATAAGTACCCTTACATAAGCTGAAAGTGGGTTCTCCTCCCCCAACCCTGCATTTGTTGCCTCTGAGCAAATCAACAATCACTGAGTTTCACCTAGTTCCTGGGATGTGTAAATGTAGAGCCTGATACTGCCAGCCTGCCCTGGCTTTACTGAAAGATTTGCCCTCAGAGAGCTTGCGAGATTGGGCCTGAAAAGATTGCTTTTGCTTTCACAGCACAGAGATGACACTTTTTGAAGTCACTTCGAATGAAAGGGGGCCCTAACAACCGATTGTGTTCAATTGCGGTGAGTGCAGCGTGGAAGGGCAAGACTTGCTTAAGATGGGGAAAGAGATTAGACTTCAACAAGTTCAAAGAGAATCAGAGAGACAATGTTGGCTTTGAGATACTGGTTATACTGGATGGGGATATGCAGTAGTATAAGTTCCTCACGTAACCCAGGCATGGGAAGAGGGGTAAACAGTCCAGCTGGCTCTCTGTGCATGACACAAGAAGTAGGAGAAACCGTCCTGCCCCCATGTAGGACTAGTCTCAACTTGACCTGGAGGAGAGGCAGTATGTTCCACTGGACAGACCACCAAATGGCGAGTCATAGAATCACAAAATATCAGGGTTGGAAGGAGGTCATCTAGCTCAAAGCAAGACCAATCCCCAGACAGATTTTTGCCCCCAATCCCTCCTCAAGGATTGAACTTACAACAGTGGGTTTAGGAGACTAATAGGCAAACCACTAGAGCTATCCCTCCCCACAGGCCTGATTATGCTACTAATTTATTCCTTGACATCTTAAGTGAGTCACACTACTCTTCTGTGCCTCAGGTGCCCTGTCTGTAAATGATACTTACCTTCCCCTGGAAAGTGGCTTGAAATCAACGGGACTTAAGCACATAATTGAAGTTAAATCAGGGCCTAAAAATGGCAAGCATGTGTAGAGTTTAGGAATTGGGTAATATGCTTTCAAATAGAGTGTGAGCCCCCCCAGTGGTCCCAACCATCTTCTGTTTTAGAAGCCACCAGATCTATGAGAGAGCAGCAGTGTATACATGTAGCTAAGCCTCGCATGTTATATATGTTTAGCAAATATAGTCACTTAGGCTTTAAGTGTTGTTCCTTCATATGATGTTTCTTGTACAAGAGCAATAATGCAGAACAGTATCGCTATTAAAATGGAAATTAGAGAGAGAAGAAACATTTAATTAAATCATCTTGTCTGGCCTGATAAAGCAAGATTGCTGTTTATTCACTCATACAGTTTCTTAATATATTAACAATACTTTATTTATATAATTTTCCATTGTTTTAATTTTATTAAATTTCTTAAATAACACAGGTTAAGCAGCATGACAGGACTGATTTCATTTCACAGGAGACCTCGATAAATCCATAGCCTCTCCTCTAGCACTGAATTAAAATTTTATAACCTAGATGCAGTTTTCTAATCCAACACTGCTGGAAATAATGAGCTGGCATCCAGACTACGGCAAACATACTCAAAATCAATTCAAACCATTCTATATTCTATATCCAATAAGGCAGACAGTAATCAGTGCCATTTTATCATGAAAGGCACATCCAGTTCTTATCATTCCAGAGAGCATGCACTGATGTGTTATTACACTGAGTATATAACACAACAGAGAGAAAGAGAGGGACAGATCTCTCTCTCTCTCACACACACACACACGGCTGAAGCGATTTTTCTTGGTATCAGAAAGGTCCAGCTATCAAATGGCAGAATTTGGCCACTGCCTTTCTTCCATTTCCCATGTTCTCCTCACCCCCACTCCCTTTGCTTTGCTGAACAGAAATGGTTTGTTGAATTGGGGCCCTCAATGGCAGCTTCTTTAGCATATTACCTTTTGCTGACAGATGACTAAATTCTCTTTTTATGGCTGTTGCATGTTCCAGGGAACAGCTATCACCAGGCAAATATTATGGAAATGGGATTAATTATGTAGTCACAACATCCGAAAAATACTTGCATTTCAAATTTTGTTAAGAATACATCATAACCCTTCATGCTGAGTAAGGAAGATACTATCAAAATAAAGTGTATTCTATTCTAAATCCTCTCTGCATGCTAAGTCAGGGATGCTTGAGTAAAGATGAGGACCACGTGGAAAGCATAAAGCACAGTTGTGAAAGAAAGTTTTCAAAGGGGGCCTGGTTCTGTTCATTCTCCATGACATTACACGGACAATGATTTGCAAAGCTACACACGAAGGCAAGGCATCTGGGAGAAAAAACAAACTTATTTTCTGCTCTTTCTATCCCATCTACATGTTGAGTGCCAAAGAACACAACAGGAGAATAAACCAACTGTCACACTTTGACAATGAATTAGTGCAGGATTTCACTGACGTAGCCATCTGTGCATTCTCACAGCATGCCCGGTCAAGTGGTGCGAGGCCTAGAATTGTGAAAAGGTAGCAGCATATTTGGCAAAGACTAGCACAGAAGGGGCTGCCAGTAATACCAAATGATGCTCATTAAAGTTAGGACATGACAAATAACAAGCATTTTTAGGTTGATAAAGTCCACCCACAACGTTGGTAAGCAAGGGAGGAAATTTGAGGACAGGTGAACAGGACAAAAAAGGAGGTGTCTGAACTCACTCCCTTCCCCTCAATTGTTTTATTTTTACATTTTAAGCGTTTTTCTCCAAGTGATTAGGTGTCGCCATGTACTGAAAATGGGATTCAGAGCTATTCGAATCTGGGCTGCTGGATCAATCAGCCCAGATTAAGAGTGACCACAATATTTTACCCTCTGATATTTTGATGACCTCTATGAAATGAGTGTGGTTCTTTTCATGCCAGGTGCATTAGATTCTATATCACAATTGACACTAACTGGCACTCTGGTTGGGAGACTTGGCAGAGAAGGCAAGAGAAGAATGATCAAAGACAGAAGTACCTTTTCTCCTATAAAAGTCAAAGGCACACCGGTACCGAGCGGCATGGGAAAGCTTATGCAGGTGCTGCCTGTATTCTACGTATTCAGTGAACACAGGAGTTCAATCTGCTGGGCTGCTAATCCAGCACATTTCACAAACAGTACATTCACATGGGAAAACTATGTACCAATATTATAAAAATCCTCCACCTAAATAATAATATATAGCACATTTAATTCAAAGTGCTTTGCAAAGTAGTGTTTATTACCCCTATTTTACAGATGGGGAAACTGAGGAATGGGGAGATGAAGTTATTTGCTCAAGTTCACGTGCTGAACCAGTGTCATTATCAGGACAAGAATTAATGTCTGTTGGCTCTGAGTCCCATAGGCCAATAAAGATGCCCTCCTAATCTGTGCTACTGGTCACCTTGGCCAACCTGAACTTTGCAGCTCTGCCACAAAGCAATGGCTCTTGTTAGTCCTTCCAAAAGGGCTGTGCTAAAACGTAAGAGAATTTCACCTTTTGGCCCAAATCTTTCAAAAACCAAGCATGGGTATGAATGTAAGACTCTGAAGATCAGGGCTTTAGTTTGTTGTATGCACTAGAGCAATGGTTCTCAACCTGGGGTCTGGGGTCCCCTAGGGGGCTACGAGCAGGTTTCACGGGGGCCGCTAAGCAGGGCCAGCACTAGATTTGCTGGGGCCCAGAGCAGAAAGCCGAAGCCCCACCACATGGGGCTGAAGCCCAGAGTCCTGAGCCCTGGCACCCTGGCCAAAGCTGAAGCCTGAGCAATGTAGCTTCGCAGGGACCCCTGTGGCACAGGATCCCAGGTAACTGTTCTGCTTGCTACCCCGTAACACCAGCCCTGGCCTTTATATGCAGAAAACCAGTTACTGTGGCACAGGTGCGCTGTGGAGCTTTTATAGCAGGGGTGGGCAAACTTTTTGGCCCAAGAGCCACATCGGGGTTTCAAAACTGTATGGAGGGCCGGGTAGGGAAGGCTGTGTCTCCCCAAACAGCCTGGTGCCCTCCCACTTCCCACCCCCTGACTGCCCCCCTCAGAAGCCCTGACCCATCCAACCCCCCCGCCCCCCGCTCCTTCTCCCCTGACTGCCCACTCTCGGGACTCCCTGCCCCTAACTGACCCCCGGGACCCCAATCCCTATCCAATCCCCCCTGCTCCCTGACCACCCCAACCCCTATCCACACCCCCACCCCAGACACACACCCCGGACTCCTACGCCTATCCAAACCCCTTTGTTCCTCATCCCCTGACTGCCGCCCCCTCCAGAACCTCTGCCCTATCCAACTGCCCCCTGTCCCCTGACAGCCCCCCGGGACCGCCCACTCCTCGCCCCCTTACCATGCCGGAGCCAGCCACACACTGGCAGTGCAGCAAAGTGAGGCTGCGGGGGCAGGGCCGCCCAGAGGGGAGGGCAAGAGGTGCAATTTGCCCTGGGCCCCGCAGGGGCCCCCACGAGTTTTTCAGGGCCCTTGAAGCGGAGTCCTTCACTCGCTCCGGGGGCCCCAGAAAACTCTCGTGGGGCCCGGACCCCCGGAGCTTCTTCCGCTCCCAGTCTTCGCCGGCAGGGGGTCTTTCCGCATGGAAGGACCCCCTCCTGGCGAATTACCGCCGAAGCGGGACCTGCCACCGAAGTGCAGCCGGGGCTTCAACTGCACTTCGGCGGTGGGTCCTGCTTCGGCGGTAATTCGGCCGCACGGGGCCCCTACAGCGGGTCTTCAGGGTACTTCGGCGTCGGGTCCCGGAGCAGAAGAACCCCTCGCCGTCGACTTACTGCCAAAGCGGGGGCCCCTCGCCACCGAAGATCCCAGGCTCCCAAAATCCTCTGGGCGGCCCTGGCAGGGGAGGGGGGACAGCAGAGAGGGGCCAGGGGCTAGCCTCCCCAGGCGGGAGCTCAGGAGCCGGTCAGGATGGTCCCGCGGGCCGTAGTTTGCCCACCTCTGTTTTATAGCATGTTGTGGGGAGGGGAGTTTCAGAAAGAAAAAGGTTGAGAATCCCTGCACTAGAGCACAAAAGCTGAGTTAGGAAATGAGAGTGAGAAGTCCAAGAAATGCCAGGCAGATCTGCGGGACTCCTTTCTCAAAGAAAATTTTCATACAGTCTGAAGACACAGGCGTAGAAAGGAAGGTTATGGGACAGGCCTAGCAAATGCTAACAGTGTGATAATGAAAGCCTGGCTCTGGAAAATGACCTTTCTCCCTCTGGTCCGATTGTCCACATAGCCTACATCCACTTTGAGCACAGGGCCGGCTCTAGGCACCAGCACTCCAAGCATGGGTTTGTGGCGGCATGTTCCAAGGGGCAGCACTCCAGCTCTTTTTTTTTTTTGCTTGGGGCGCAAAAAACCAGGAGTCAGCCCTGAGTGGAGGTGAGCTGTGGCTGTGGGGGGCATGGGAAGGGTCACAGGAAGCAACCCAGGGGGGCCAGAGGAACCGCTCTTCCCCCCCAGCTCACCTCCGCCTCCTCCCCTGAGCGCACCACCGCTCTGCTTCTCCCTGCTCCGTGAGGGAGTGGTAGGAGGGGAAATGCGGTGCGCCTGGGGGAGGAGGCAGGGCCGGGGATTTGGGGAAGGGGTTGGAATGGGGCATGGAGGGGATGGAGTTGGGGCGGGGCCAGGGGTGCACAGGAAAATTTTTTTGCTTGGAGCGGCAAAAAGCTTGGAGCCGGCCCTGTTGAAGCAGAGTCCACTGTATCACAGCAATCACATGTAGCCCCAGAATTGTGAGCCAGTGACCCCAAATCAGCAAGGCACTTAACCATGTGCCTCACTTTAATCACAAGAGAAGTCCATGGGGTTGCTCACAAGCTCAAAGTGAGGCACATGCTTAAGTATCTCACTCAACTGGAGCCATAGATCAGCTGCAGAGAACCAGCCCCTCTGAGTCTTCAGCATCAGATGCTCTGTCTTGGAAACTCTTTTATTTGGGGAGACTCTTTTTGATCTGCGTCATTCTCCCGTTACTCCTCTCTGCTCCAAGCATGCGCATGCTGCAGCGCCCTCCAGAGGGGGGTGGCTTTAGTGATCTCTTAGGTTCTTCCTCCTCCCGCAGGACTGAACATGCTGCTTCTACCGTGCGACCAGCTCCTGCCAGCTCCATGTTCCTACAGCCCAAACCGTGATGCCTAGCAGGGAAGTGTGTGCCTTACTGATGCTCGACTGGTGGGTTTGGCAGAGAATAAATAATGTTGTACGTATTATTGTTTAAAAGCTAAACATAATTTTGGAGATGTTTCCCCTTTTTATAACATTATAACCACTTCTCAGAAATAAGCAGAACAGCAGCAGCAGCAAAAAAGGCAGTTTTGGGGTCAAAAATGTACTATTTGATCATTCAGCACAGAGGACTCAGCTTGTCATAAAACAAAAGAACTGGCACTTGGTCTGCCTCTGCCTCCCAACGTCTGTTCCTAACAGGCTTCCAGCTCATTTGAAGTGACTGGAATACTAATTTTTTCTAGTTAGCTGGTTCTTGGCAGGTTTGGGGCCAGACAGCTAATACGAGTGCAGAATTCAACGCTGAATGGGAGCGATGAAAGGTTCAGTCGAGGAGCAGGAATAATTGTGGTTTCAAACTTGCCTTGCTGGGAGACATACATAAAAGAAGCTGTGCGTGGGCGTAAGCC
Source organism: Chelonoidis abingdonii (assembly GCF_003597395.2). Taxonomy (NCBI): domain Eukaryota; kingdom Metazoa; phylum Chordata; order Testudines; family Testudinidae; genus Chelonoidis; species Chelonoidis abingdonii. Next base: position 126,655,936 of record NC_133772.1, on the reverse strand, counting down.
TGTGTGTGGGTGTACAGTAGCTGCAAGTAATAAACCAAATTATGACTATCATGCACGCAAAACTCATGTCAGAGCATTTGCATGCAACAAGGTATCACAATGGGGAATGTTTTCCTCTGCTCCTGATTTTCTCCCAAAGCTGTGGAGAGGACATTCATCAAACATTCAGCACCAGACATCTTCAGGCCATGTGCTGGGGTTGCAGGGAAGGGGCATTAACTATTTGTAGGTTAAATTTACTCTTCTGCAGGTGAGGGCAATGCAAGGTTTGCACATCACTTAACTCTTCAAAATGCACCCTTGAGTGCATCTGGCCCCTGGACTTACAATGGGAATTACAGACATCTCAGATATGCAAGCTATTTGTGCTTCTGGCATGAACAACATGCAGGCCAGATTCTCCTTTCACTTATACCAGTTTCACACAGGTGTTACTTCACTGATGCCAATGGAATTAATCCTGATTTAGCCCTGAGTGTGAGAGGAGAATCAGGCCCTTAGTGGATGGCACAAATGTTGCCGATTTACTGCTGCTCTAGGTGGACCTCCAGTGAGATGACAGCGCTCGTCTGTTGAAAGCACTTTTTTATTAAGAGCAACACTGATTTACCATTTCTCTTTTAAGGCATCCATTTACATGGTGGTCTGTGTAAGCCATTTAGGGCAGTGGTCCTCAAACATTTTATCTCACATCCATCCCTTACCCTGTCTGTCTCCCACCCCTACCCCATCCCAGAAGCCAGGGCCAGGAGTGGGGCCGCAGCTCTGGAAGAGAAGGACACAGACCAAGGTAAGGGGGCCGAGGTTGGGCCCATGGCTAGGGACAGAGCCTTGGCCTGATGCCGGCAGCTGGGGCACTGGGCATGGAGCCAGCAGCCAGGGCCCCAGGCATGGGGCTGACAGCCAGGGCTGGCAGCCAGGACCCTAGAAGTGGGCCAGGAACAGAGCTCAAGGCACGGAGCTGGCAGTCAGGGCCAAGGCCAGGAGCAGAGCTGTGTAGTGTTTGCTCCCTGTGCCCCAGCCTCGCCTCCCTAAACGTTCCCCTTTGCCCCCCTAGGGGGCATGCCCCAAAGTATGGGCACCTCTGATTTAGCAGGTTTTTTTTATATTATCTCACCTAGTCAAGGGACTATGTGAAATCATAGCAGTGCCGGCACTAGCCCATTCAGGGTCCTAAGTGGGAATATTTTTGCACTCCCCAAACGCATAATAATTAATAGGGGGCCCCATGAGCTGCCTGAGACCCTAAGTCAGTGGCTCCCAACCTTCCAGATGACTGTACCCCTTTCAGGAGTCTGATTTGTCATGCATACCCTCAACTTTCCCTTCACTTAAAAACTACTTGCTTACAAAAATCAGACAAACACACAGAAGTGGCACAGCACATTATTAAGCAATTTTTCAGTATTTCTAATTTTTACCCAATAGTTATAAAATAAATCAACTGGAATATAAGTACTGTACTTACATTTCAGTGTGTAGTATATAGATCAGTATAAACAAGTCATTGTCTATATGACATTTTAGTTTGTACTGATTTTGCTAGTACTTTTTTATGTAGCCTGTTGTAAAATTAGATAACTATCTAGATGAGCTGATGTACCCCTGGAAGACCTCTGCGTACCCCTGGTGGTACATTACTCCTAGTTGAGAACCACTGCCCTAAACAATTGCTTAGTCTGCTTATGCTTAGTGCCATCAATGGGCGGGATCGAACCTGGGACCTCTGGAGCTTAAAGCAAACAAGCAGTAAAATGGATTCTCATTTTGTAGCTCTGTGTCTCCTACCAAGTTCTGGTTTGTTTGGGGGGTTTCTGAGTGGGGCGGAGAAATAGTTTGCCTTAAAAAAAATAAAATTGTGTCATTGGGCTAAACTCTTCTATGCTGAGTGCTGCCTTGCACAGGAATTGGAGCAGGTGCATCAAGAGCCGGAACTGGCTTCCTAATTCTCAACTGCATCTCTACCACAACTGAAAGATTCTGCCAGGCAGTTTCTCAGAGTGGCCTTGGGGGGATGCTGTGGTGGTGAAGTGGTGCAAAGAGAACAATCACAAGCCACAGAATCTTGTCCAATATCTATAGCAGCCATACAAAATTCTCAAGAAAGTATATCAGCCTGCAACAGAGAACTGAGCAACAGCAACTAAGCCAGCACTCTGGTCACTGCAGTGCTAACTGCTGTGCTTTTTCCAGAGCAGAACGCATTAAGAAGAGCTAGGCCTAACTGATGCGCTGAGGAGAACTAAAAGGCTAATTAAGCTGAGGGGCTCCCTATGTGTAAGGCTGTATAGTATACAAGGGTAATGGGAACCAGCATTGTAAATAAACTGCACTAGGTGTTTTACCAGCATAAAGGTCTCTGAGCTGTTTGTGGAATTGAGCAGGGACAGGAGTGAGCCGGCCCTCCCACATGGTCCATAAAAAACCCTTGTAACAATGGTAATGATTATTATAATTAAAACAACTAATGATAACTTCCTAGCCCACAAAGAATGTTACTTGCCAATAAAGTTTGTCACTTCATTCATTCTTCATAAAGTGTCTGTCTAATTTAGCACACTTTTCTGTTTGCACTTTATCCCTGCATTGTGAGATTCAGTCTATGTCCATTAAAAAGAGATCTGTATAAAACTCAGGGCCAAATTTTCAAAAGAATATAGGTTGCAACTCTGTTTATGTACACTTAGAACCCAATAATATAAGAATGGAGGGAGTACTCCAAGAATTCATTTCCCATTGATTTCAAAGGAGTTGACAGTGCTCAGCCCATTTAAGAGTGCCCAGAACACGGCAGTACTGGGATCTTAGGGCAGGGCAAAATATGCACATAAGCATGAACAGTATATTCAACCAGCATGTGGTGCTTCTTCAATCTTGGTTCCCCTTCACACTTCCACCCCTTGCAATTTCCACTTTACAATGGGACCCCGACAGAGCTCCTGCCATAACAAAGCTGGGAAATAGTCCTTTTTTTTTTTTTTTTTTTTTAGAGTGTTGATGGATAATACCAATGTCTGTTTCCAAATATTTTTATCCACTTCATTTTTGCACTAGCAGGAAATTTTAAAAAAGACTCGGATTCTAATTGCCAACGATTCAGAATGTAGTGACAGGGGATGTGGTGATTCATAACAGACTCAGAAATAAAATCATAATTGTAATGCTTCATAAAATTCAGTTATTAGCTGATTGCCACATAAAACTGACAGCAAAGAGGGGCACTGTTCTCACTAAACTGTGTATCCATGCACATGTACAAAACCCCACACAAACACAAACTAATGAATGGAAAACCTAGGTGTCCACAATAAGTACACACACACACCTATCCACCCACCTTTCCTTCCCTAAAAGTTTTAGTAATTTCCAATGAGACAAGGTAGGTAAGGTAATCTCTCTCTTTGGACCAACTTCTGTTGATGAGAGAAATAAATCGCACATGGGATCAAATCCCAAACAGGCCAAACCAAAGACTACTCACACCAGAGCCCCTGGCAGCAGATAGCCTTTTGTATAGTAATGGCCCAACAAATGTTCTGGATCTGAACACGACTGACTTCTGTGGTAAAGGGGAATAAGGTGGAATTTGATCAGTATCTAAATTTCCCAAGTGGCTCATATCTCTATAATAGGCCATATCAAAACCCCTGATCTTAAAAGATGCCCTGAACTTTGAGAATTTGAAACCTGGGTCTGGACTTGAATTTTGAAAATTACTTTAACTTTTGGAAAATGGAAAAGCTGGTAGAGGAATTTATGGTGCCTTATTATATTGTAAATGTTTATGCAAGTTTGTATTGAAACAATTATGTTTTCATATAAGGGAAAGTCTGCATCCACTTTGGTAAGATTATTAATGTTGGATGCTAAGGATCAAAGAGGATTTGGCTTTTAAGTCTAAAAAGCTGACATGTGATACTCATGCATCTTTAAATCTCCTTTTCTAATCTGTTTTCTTCCACATGATATACTGTTTTGAAGCTCAGAACATTTTCCTGAACTTGTGCCAAACAAAGAACAAGTTCCCAAGTGTGATGCATTCCTGCATATCAGACACACCGACTCAAGGTACTAAGCAAATCAACAAGATTTAACTCTTTAAGCTGATATTGAATCCAGATTTCAATATACATATCTAGAATCAGTAGTCAGGATTCTGCCTTATGCTGGGACCACTTTATGCTGCTGTAAAGGGGCCATAAAGGTTTTTAAAGGCCCCTACGGAATAACCTCATTGTCGGAGGTTCTTCAAATAGCATAATGTCTTTATAATAGCTCTATACTGGCATCACTTCCTGGATCCTCTGGTAGGGGATGTGGTAGGGTTGATTGGGGAGGTGGGAACATGGCAAGATCACACTATGATCTGGCTGTCCTGTGCTAGCATAACAGTCCATGGAGTATATTAACAAGCTGGCACAATTTAGAGCCCTGGAGTTTCTCTAAGTTGCACTGGGGATAAAGAACACATTCCTGTGAAAAGGACCTGATCCATGCCTATTAAAGTCAATGGAATGACTCACATCCTACACAGAATATGGGAACAATTAAAATAGAATCTGCTATATATTATTTTAAATGTGTTTCTTTAACCTCCACAGTGCACTGCTGAGCTGCACTTTAATGTCTATGTAGGACAAGGTACAAGATGTACCTAGCCCTAGCATAAATTCAAGGTTAGAGAAGTCACTCTAGCAATCTGAAGAATTTGTACTTAATCTGAGCAAACTCAAATTGCAGCCCTAAGAGTTAACTTTAACTTGACCTTGGATTCTCAGAAGTTGTACAAAAAAATCTTTTGAACCAGGCAGAACAGAAAGATAATTTAATTTTGTAAATTACACTTGTGTCAATGAACTCATTTAAAACCTTGACCACATTCTCTAGAGTCTTAAATGGCTTAGTTTTTTCCTTACCAGGTACTCTTTTTGTTGGTACAATGCAAAGGACATTGATGGGGTTCAGAAAATAGCAGTTTACATAGCACTTAGTGCAATAAAAATACAAAGAAAGGAAAGCAGGATTCCCCAATTTTCGTTTTCACTATAGAGCAAGAATTACTCCGATCTTCTCTATTCTTTTAATCATTGTGGGGGTAGGGAATACTGCAAATGTAAATCCTAAAAAAAAAACTCACTGGAACTAGTTATACAATTGGCATGTACCATCGCAATGATATGTATCACACTGAAGACCATATAACCATTCTTTTTCACCAATTTTTTGTAATCACTTAAAGCTGTTGTCTAATTACAGAGTTTTTACAAACAAAAAACAAAACCAAACCAGAAAACATATCTTTGCCTGGTACTGGGTTGTGTTCACTGACAAAATAATTCATAGATTCCAAGGCCAGAAGGGACCACTGTGATCTAGTCAGATCTGTATAACACAGGCCACAAACCTTCCCTAAAATAATTCAAAGAAAAGACCTTTTAGAAAAATATCTAACCTTGATTTCAAAATTGTCAGTGATGGAGAATCCATCACAACTGTTGGGGTTAATTCCCTCTCAATCAAAAATTTACACCTTTCTTGCAGTCTGAATTTGTCTAGCTTTAGCTTCCAGTCATTGGATTGCATTACATCTTTATCTGTTAGTCTGAAGAGCCCATTATTAAATATTTGCTCTCCATATAGGTACTTAGACTGTAATCCAATCACCCCTTAACCTTTTCTTTGTTAAGCAAAATAGATTGAACTCCCCGAGTCTATTATTTTAAGGAACATTTTCTAATCTTTTAATCATTCTCATGGCTCTTGACTGAACCCTTTACAATTTATCAACATCCTTTCTGAACCGTAGGCACCAGAACTGGCCACAATCTTCCAGCAGTGGTTGCACTAGTGCCAAATACAGAAGTAAAATAACCTCTCCACTCCCTACTCAAGAGTCCCCAGTTGACACATCCCAGAATTACATTCGCTCTTTGGGTCATAGCATCACACTGGGAGCTCATGTTCAGCTGATTAGCCACCATGAACCTCCCTCCCAATCTTTATCAGAGGATAGGGTCCAGGATAGTGTCCCTCATCATGTAAGTATGGCCTACATTCTTGGTTCCTCAATGTATATATGTACATTTAGCTGTATTAAAACACGTTGTTTACTGAGCAATCCAGATTGCTCTGAATCAGTCACTTGTCCTTGTCATTGTTTACCTCTCCCCCAATTTGTTTCATCTGCAAACTTAAATCAGTGATGATTTTATGTTTTCTTCTAGGTCATCGATAAAATTTTGAATAACCTAGGGCCAATAACTGATTTCTGCAGATCCCACTGGAAACACACCTGCGTGATGACAGTTCCCCATTTACAACTACATGTTCAGACTTATCAGCCAGTTTTTAATCTGTTTCACGTGTACTATGTTAATTTTATATAGTTCCAGGTTTTTTTAATCAAAACGTCATGCAGTGCCAAGTCAAATGACTTACAGAAATCTAACACTATTACCTTTATCACCCAAATTTGTAATATCATTAAAAAATATATATCCACTTAGTTTGACAGGCTCTATTTTCTATAAACTCATGTTGATTTCCATTAACAACATTATCGTTCTTTAATTTTGTATTAATTAAGTCCCAGAACAGCCACTCCAATATCTTACCCGGGATCAATATCAGGCTGACAGGCCTACCCATGTCATTTCATTTACCCTAAATTGGCACAACAGTCACCTTCTTTCAGTCTTTTTTAATTTGCCCAGTGCTCCAAAACTTTTTGAAAAATCAACATTAAACTGTCCTCTGAGCTCTTCAGCCAGCTCTTTTTTTAAAATGTTTGGATGCAAGCTATCTGGACCTACTGATGTAAAAATGTTTAACTTCAGTAGCTCTGTTTAATATCCTCCAGAGATACTAGTGGAATGGAGTGTTATGAACACTAAATGATGAGACTATATCACCTGTTTTTCCCCAAATACATATTTATTGAAAAATTCTGCCATTTCTACATTATTATTGATGATTTTACCATTTCCATTTACTAATGGACCAATAACACTGTCACAATTCTTTTTGTTCCTAATATATTTTTAAAACTCCTTATTGTTCTTAACTCTGCTGGCCATAGATTTCTCCTTGTGTTCTTTTGCTGCCCTTATCAATTTTCTACAGTTTCTAATTTATGATTTATAGTCATTATTATCAATTTCCTCTTTCTTCTATTTGTTTTTTATTAGTATAGCTGCTTTCACTTCTCCCCTAAATTAAGTCAGTTTTTTTAACCAGCACAGCCTTCTGATATGCAGTCAGAATTCAGGACTCCGTCTGCAAAGTCCCACATGCCCTCAGCTCCCATTGGGCACTGAGGGTGTTCAGCACCGCACAGAATTGGGCCATTATTTTGAAAGACTGAATCACTATGTAAAATAAAGAGAAGCCAATTTTATTTCTAAGATTATATATAGTACAAATGTGCTCCCAGGTGAACACACAGCACACAAAGGTAAAATATATATATACTACACAGCACATAAAGGCAAAATATAGCTCAAAACTTGCATGCCAACATATCTCGTATACTGTTTTTCAGTAGTACATAACTATACTCTTTGAAGTCTATATTAAAATGCAAAACCTTATTAGCATGAGTCACCCCACTGAAATTAATGGGAGTGTTTGCAAGAGTAATGATTGTTCGGGTCTGCAAGATTGGGCCATAAGTGAACATACATAGTAAGAAAGCAAGGACACAGCCTCGCAAAACGTGTTTGTTTTTTACAACTGTGACTTAGCTGTTGTGATCAAGTACAGTACTTCAGAACATGGGAATAAATGCCCTAGAACCAAGATTTTCTAACTATGGGTGTCCAAAGTTAAGCACCTAACTCTGTATTTAGGAACCTAAACAAAAGTAGTCAGATTTTCAGAGGTGCTGAGCATTCAAAGCTCCTATTGATTTCAATAGTTTTGGATGCTCAGCACTTCTGAAAACCAGGAGACTTTTATACAGATGCCTAAATGGGAATATAGGTACCTAATTTTAAAGATGTACAAGTTTGCGAATTTTGGCCAACGGCGTATTTTTAGTAGATACACTGGAGTCTAAGAGGGAACTTCACTACCAGCATTACATTTTCACTGAGACATGAAGAGAAGAGAAAGAGACTTTGTGTAAATTAAATGAGGCCAGATCTTATGTCAGTGTAAGTCAGCCTAGTACCACTGAGGTCACTTGAGCTAACCCATTTTATACCAGCCACCAAAGTGTGTAGACCAGAGAAGCTCTGAGGTATATACTATTGTTTCATGGTGTTTTACAGGGCTTCACCCATTCAGGCTTTGGCTCATGCTATATGGTACAGGTGGGCAGCTGGCCATATCCAGTACACCAGATCATTTTATTTGTCCCATCCATAGCAGGGTTGCAGCCTCAGAGTTTAAGATTGAGTCAGGTTGCTGAGAGCTGCAATCTTTTAATAAAACTGCTGGTGCCTCATACCGCTCTGTTTGGCTCCATTTACCAATCAACGCAGACTCCAGTGCCATCTCATACCACCCTGCTCCACTTACTGTCCCCCACTGTCTAATTGCTTGGGAACTAAGAGCTAATCAGATTCTGGCCAGGCTCCCTTACAAAGGGCTAGGGCAGGGCACACCTCTGCCAACAGGGAGGAAATACTCAGAGCTGAGTGGCATGGGATGAAGCTGGAGCCTGTGTTGATGAGGAACAGAGCACAGCCCAGGACTAGGCATAGGAGCCCATATGCCAAGTCACAACAGCACTCATTGGCCCAACCACCTCTCCGTCACTTACACGGGGGAAGGGTTCTGTCCCATGCCTCATGACTTTTGTTACGGCCTTTCCATTGGCTCTCATCTGCCCCAGACAATCTGACTATGGCCAGCCCCAGTCCGCCTTCCCCCCACACACGCACCTCCCTTAGCCTTGGGTGGGTCCCATGGGGAGGCAATAACCAGAGCTGAGTAATGTCAGATTCTCTTCCCTGCTGGCATGATGAAGGGGTGGGGCTGGGTCAAATTTGAATGTCTTTCTGAATCAGCGCCAGGGCTCCTGCTCCCAGGGTGGAGCCCAAGTCCATGGGGAAGCAGAGCGGAGGCAGACTAAAAAGACAAAAACACCTTTCATAGTTATTTTTTGTTATTTTCATTTACAAAGGGGCTGTCCATAAATGACATAACATCTTTTCCAGTCATTTTTCAAGCCCTTCCTCTCACTCTTGTAACACTGAAACAAACATGAAAATTAAGGATCCACCCTTAATGTGTTACATAACTAATGAACAACTTCTAATCCGCTGCTCTTCTGCACACTGAAAAAAAAAGATTCACGAAAGATTTGTTTAAACTTTGTTTTATTTAATTAAAGGTTGATCTGTAAGGGGCTTTTATATTTAAAAACATTTCAGTTTTACACTCTTAGTACATAGTTATTGGTTTGATCAACATGCTATATGTAGCAAACATTTCTGAGTTATGCAATATGTAGCCTAAAAACGAAGTGTTTTAATGGTCCTCTGTACCTTAAAGTTGCCCATCCCTGATGTATTGTGTGAATGCATTACTTAAAGATCAATATATAAAGCCTCTCTCACAGGAATATTAATGGCCTGATGAACTCACAAGAGCAAGGAAATTCAGTTAAGATTTAATCCTTGCCTTTGTGGCTAACTATGCTCTTCACTCATAAGCACTGCCTACCTTGTCATAAAAATCAGATATAATATTTATGCACTGGGCATTTATGCAGTGAAATGGCAAACACAATCTTACTGGATCGCCCCCTGCCCCCATCTTATCTGCTGTCCTCACACATTCTCTCCTTTAACCACCAGCTCCTCACTTTCCTTGTCAAGCAGAACCAACTCAGTGCACTATATGTCATCACAGACGCTATGGACACAGATGGCTCCAGCCACACCGAGCAGATTGAAAGCCAAGGGGTAGTTTGAAAAATGAAGAGTTGTGTAAATACTGTAGGCGACATGATGACAACACTAAGCATTGGAACCCCTAGGATAATGCTGTTATGTCAAACAGACCATACGACTTGGCTTTGAATTACAAAAACAGCAGGAAAAGGAGGCCGGAAAAAGAAGGGCAACAAAAATTTGAGACGTGTGTCTGTCTGTATGAAATTCCACTTGGGGAAAGGATTGTTTCATTCAGAAAGAAGACAGAGTAAGAGGTGCTGTGGTAAAGGTCTAATGAAGGCTAGTTGGGCATCTCTACTAAACATAGTAACCCTTAAAATGGATTTACATAATATGCACATAAGACCCCAGATCATCCCCTCCTATGCAACAGGGTTTTATGGAGGGAAATCTGCACAAGGATCTCCTCATGGAGTTTCCCCTTTTCCCCCAATAGGCAGATCCCTTGGAATTCATTTGGCTCCTGGAAAAAGCACAGAAGGCCCATAGGGACCCTCTGTCTCTATACTGGTTCTGGCCCCTGGCAGCATGGCTTTGGAGCTGCACTCCCAGGGACTCCTTTGGCCATGGCAATTTCCGGGACC
>NC_133772.1:126614771-126644662 GCF_003597395.2 Chelonoidis abingdonii | reverse complement strand
CCCTCTCATAGCTGAGAGAGCACAGAACAGACAAAGACCCAAGACCAAGAAACCCCCACAAATTCCCTCCCTTAAGCTTTGAAAAATCAGGTTTCCTCATTGGTCCTCTGGTCAGGTGTGTGGTTCCCTTTGTTAACCCTTTACAGGTGAAAGAAACATTAACCCTTAGCTATCTATTTATGACAGGGGGGGCCATGTGGAAAAGATACTACAGCTCCAGGTTGTTTAACCTTTTCCTACTACAGTCCATTGAGACAATCATTTGTCCCTGTCTAAGTCCACTCACCCAGAGACTCTGGTAATAGGAACCATAGAAAACCCTGTAACTAAAGAAGTATATTCCCTCTTAAACAGGGACACTTGGCATGCATGACAATTTTCTTTGAATAATCCAGCACGGAACTCTGTTGAAGGAACAAGGGCAGCTTAGATGAACCACTGATTCCCGCCACCCCCACCCCCACCCAGTATGGCATTGCTTAGAGAATATTCTTATGACGGACATTCCCACTAAACAGAAAAGACTACTTCACTTTTGGGCAACAGGGTCAGCCATCCTTCAGGAGGACATAACCCGATACCCACACCAAGAAAATGTAGGTTGTGGAGAGGGAGAGGACGCATAGAAGAGAACACTACCATTCCATTAATGAAATACAGCATACTTGGGACCAAATTTTGCTCTCAGTTACACTCACAAAATGAGTGTCCAGGCCATTACACTGATGTAAACTGAGACCAGAAATTGGCCCTTGGTATATTTCTAAAGAGAGATGGGCTGAATCCTTTGGTAAAGTTCCAAATTTTGCAGATCATACCCACCTCTCTGTAAAAACCAAACCAAACAAGCAAAAAACTTCCACTAAAAATGACCGTAAAGTCTCCTAAAAGTACAATCTATTGAAGATGCCCTATTGGCATAAAAACCTGTGTTTTCATAGCATATCTTAGATACAGCTTCTTTCTTCAAAACAAAACAATACAAAAAACCCATGTCTGTATCGCACAGATCACAGACTTTTCTTGGCCTTGAGGATATCTGGAACCACTCAGTTGCTCTCCCCATAGCAAATGTTTATTCCATTATATATTTATAGGACTACCCCACAGAACTCCGTTGGCAGCTTGTCATACGTTTGCACATACACATGACATATACAGAAACAGTTTTCAGGACCAGAAAATAATATATATAAACACCCAGACACTCACAAACGCACACTTAGAGAGAGAAAAAGAAATTGTACACTGTACTCCCATTAATATTTCAGGGGATAAAATAATCTCTGGCTCTGGTGGGAAAAATACTGTTCTCACTCCAATTTGAAAACAAAATAAATATAATAGAAAGCAGCGCTGCATAAGGAGATGACCATTGATTTTATACAACCATATTTCAGCTTTGGAGGCACCCAGCAGACATTAGCACTGGAAATATTTCATGCTTCCTCCTCCGTGAATACAACATAATTCAATTTAACATGAAATCACCGGCATAAACCTGAAGCGTAATGTAATATAAATGAATGGTCTGGCAGCCAGCTGAGCACCAACAGGCAACTAAAAAATAAGATTTTGCTTTTAATGTTGCTGCTGTTGTGCCCCTGCAATAATATAAACCTAGCAGTAGAGAGGCAACTGTGAAACTATTTATAAAGAACAGCAGCTCCATTTTCAGAAGTGCAGCTCTGTTCGGCGTAAACAGTTGCTGTGCTGTATGCTGATTTGTGCATAAGAACTCTTGTTAATATGGTGCCTACTGATTTCCTGGAAGGTCTTTGAGAAAATAATGCGACTGTACTGGGTTTTATTAATGATTGTTATGAAACGAATTGTGATTAATTGTTTCTGTGATCAAGTCAGTAAATTTTTTTATTTATATGAAAGGGTGCCGGCTGGCATTGAAATCTTGCTGGTTTTCTTTCCCCAGGGAGCACAAGGAGAATCCCTTCTCCCCTTTGCCAAATATTGACATTGTACAATTTAAATGATCATTAAGCACGACTGACTATACACAAAACACTCCCTCTATTGCCAGCTGTTTGGGTCAGTGCTCGGCGTTCGCTCTGTTCTAAACTAGAGCTTCAGAGTCACTCGCAAAAGGACCCTCCCTGCTGGGCAGGGAGTGGGGGAAGCTTAGTTACCACAATGCATCCGCTCCGACCCACATGCCCCGCTCCCTCTCGCAGCCTCTGGCTAGCTGTGGCAATACAGCAGCCCCTGCCGGGCACGGCCCACGCCGGAGCCTCAGGGCCAAGCAGGAGCAGCGGGGAGAAAGCAGCATCTTTCCCCCATGTCCCCCCGCGCACCTGCCAAGCTCTCCGGACTGGAGGCTAAGGGCGGGCAGCCCCTGGAGGCGGGAGGGGGTGGAGTTTCGGGGGAGGAAAGGGGCTCAGATCCTGTGGGGAAGGCAGAGGTGGGTGGGGGCCAACCAGGCACTGAGATCTGGTGCCTCTGGCGGGACTGGCCACTTACCTGTGCAGCCATGAAGGAAAGGTCCATGGTGCTGCTGCTGCTGGTGCTGCTGCTGGTGGTGCTGGAGAGGCTGCTGCCGCTGCCCGGGGTCGGCAGGTCCCTGTGGCGCTGCGGAGGAGGAGGAGGGGGGAGCTGGTCCTCCCCCAGCAGCAGCCGCGGGCGCGTTAGCAGTTCCAGCTCAGTGCGATCGCGGCGCCCCAGCAGAAGCCCGGCTCCCCGCAACCTCCTCTCATGGTCTGCGCGGGCAGCGGCTCAGGCAGCGGCAGCTCCCAGCACTGCAGCCGCCGAGCAGCCCGAGCTGTCATGTGATCCCCGCCCCCTCCCCGCTCCCCTTCTGCTGCTCAGGCAAAGCCCCGCAGCAATGCCCGGGCTCTCCCTCGCTTGCCCGCCGGGGGGCCAAGCCCGCTCTGCTGCCAGCCCCAAGGGGGCCGCACGAGCCTGGCTGAGCCGGTCACAGCGATTAGCTGCGTGCGGGGGCTGCTCTCCGGCTTCCCCGCTCCAATCCACTGCCGCCCTTGGACAGACATTGCGCCTTCCCTGGCCCCGCATTGCCACCGGCTTCGCCCCCACTTACTCCTGACGGGGCAGTGGGAACCAGGCTCATTGTCAGGCACAGGCAAGCCTTCAAACCTGGGGCGAGGGGATGTACTGGCCTCTAAGGGGATCTCCCAGACTACCAGTGCATGCAAAGCTTAACACTCTTAGGCCTGAAGGACAGGGCAAGCCCCCTGGCTTGCAGGAGACCAAGACCTCAACTTTGCTTGAAGTGGCATCCATCTCTTTCTCTAGCCAGGAAAAATCAACCCCTGAAAGCTACACTGATTAAAAACTACCCATCACTCCTCTGTGTTGTACTGTAGGGTAATGATGATAACTATCAGGATGCAAGCTTCCTTTTCTGAAAGTGTTTGAGATGCTCATACAATTAGTTATAATATCAGAGGCAGGTTTGGTAGACCGTAAGGTTGCCTGACACTTCCCATCATAAGACCCTGTTTTCAGTTGCTTATAACTTTGCCACACTTATTTGGACTAAAAATTTCCATGCTGGGTTCTGCCTCGGGCTGAAATATTAGTGGAAAATTTCAGCTCAAATGGTCCAGCTGTTTCTAAGAAGGAGGCTAGGGAAAAAATATTAAAATATGGGAGACCTTGCCTCTGAAATGCTCTAATACCCTTCTTGCTTCCGAGCGGAGACTTGAAATTGGGCAGGTGGATAGTTTAGTGTCAGGGATGATTTTCATCTCCATGAAAATCCACCCAAATTTGGCTGAGATATAAACCTTTGAAAAAAATCACAATTTGCACATGCTTGGTAGAGACATTCTGGAGCTTAACAACTAAAATCTCAGAAGTTTCCATCCTCACTGCTCATGCTGTATGGGACCAGACTGAACCTGCCTGATCCCCATATTCCAGAGCAATTAAGCATATTTCAGCTCAGGAGTACAGACACTCAGAACAACTATCCCTATTATATCTGCACCCAGCGAGATTGGGCTGGGCACTGAGACTAGGCCACTCACACGTTCCTGTAATATCAGACATTTGGGCACTTATCAGAATGACGTGAGCCTCCATCATACATGCAAGGTCATGCTGGTGTGTATGACATCACGCTGCAACAGGGCGCCATTTTTAAGAACATACTACCCCACCTCAACTGGCATGACCTTGTAAAAAAAAATCACAAACTCTTGTCCGATACCAGACAAAACCATGTGTGGGGAGACTGGAAATTTTGGAAGAGAGGTTGGAACTGGTTGGGTGGAGAGACTGGAACTTGGAGCTGGGTGGGAGGGGAGGCAAGGGCTAATTAGACAAGGAGACTAGGAATGAGAGCCAGCAAGGGAATGGGGGATGACTGGTGCCAGCCAACTGGGACTGGCTGGGCAAGGAGACTGAGATGGGGTGTGGGGAGTAATTTGGAAGCAAGGATAGTGGAGGACTGAAGCTTGGACAGTGAGCCCAGATGGGTAAGGACTAGCTGGGTAAGAAAACAGGGATGAAAAACCCAAGGAGTAGAGTCAGTAACTGGGTAGGCAAAGAGAATGGGACTGGGACAAGAAGCCAGGACTGGGGAAGAGAAGGGACAGGGACAGGATGGAGGGAATGGGATAGGAGGTGTCAAGCTTTGGGGAAACAGGCAGGAGATTGTGTCCACTAAAGCTCCCCTCCAGAGCCTTGGATGAAATTCAAGATTCCTGAATCGCATCATTCCTCTGCTGTCAGCAGACATCTGTGAATCCAGCCTGATAAGTGGGAGCCTCATCCCCTCTTCTAATGCTGGTCTACATAGAGGGTGACAACCTACTATTGCTATCAGTTACCCTATCAGTTCAAGTGGCAACAGTCTGCATGGTGGATCTAAAGACTCAAACTATGGTACCCATGTGGGTGTCAATATGATGTCACCTGATGGAATTTGTTTTTTTTTCCAGTTTGCTTTTTTAAAAACCTAGGGAGTTACACACACACAGTTATTACAAGAACACTAAGGTTACAAAGTCATGCACTCAAAAGTTAGGAAATTCCAAAAATTAAACTTGTCTGTGCTACCTTAATTCAGCCTCCTTGTGTGTATGCATTATGATCGTGGGGGTGAGTGCTGAGTTCTGTAGAACTCCCAGTAAGACAGGGCCAGATCAATTAATAGAATGAGGAATAAGAGTTTCCAGTTTGCCTGCATTTCACTCACAGAGCTTTATATTACGTTGTACTAATCCATCCCTGTTCACAGAGGTACTTGACAGCTGTAAACTTGCCTCCCTCAAGTCTATCCAAAAAATGCTGCTGCAGTCATCTTCCTGGCTCCTCACTCTGGCCTCATAACCCCTCCCTTTGCATCACTGCATTGGTTCCCTCTGCTCTACCACATCACATCTTTAAGCCCCTTCATGACTTAGCCCCTCCTTACCTAGCCAGTCTCATTCATCATGACATCTACTGCTGCCCTCACTCCCCCAGCATTACCAGCCTTTACCACTCAATAGGCAGCTTCATCCTCAAACATCTTCACACCTTTTCTTATGCTGTCCCTTACACATGGGGAAAAAATCGCCCGTACAGCTGCTATTTTATCCACTTTTGGATCCCTCCTGAAGTCTCACCTCTGCTGAGATGCCTTAAAAACCTTGCCCATTATTAAATGGGTAGAAAGCAGACATGCCAAACCCATGAAAAAAATGCAGAAATTGGGCATGTTTTTGGCTTAATTGGCTAGTTTTTGACTTGTAGCTTGTTTGGCTTGTAGCTTTTTTTTTGATCAGCTCCCAGCAGGCAGGGGCAAGGTGGGGGAGAAAGTCATGGGTGCACAGTCATGGTCCCAGACTGTACACTGGGGGGGGAGATCTAGTCATATAGAGTGTTGGGGTTCTTAGGGATTGATTTGTTTTGGCCTTGTTTTGAAATGGGATTAGCTTGATTTTTGGCTTATTGTGAAAGTCGGGATGCTTATTTACCACGTGAAAGTTGGCAACTGTAGTAGAAAGCTGCAGCTACTACTCACTATGCTAGACTTATTTGTACTGCTGTTACTTCATCCTGCCCCTGCCACACATCTGTTTGTTCCATCCATGTTGCCTCAGCTTCAAGATTTTAAGCTATTTGGGGCCATAGCTGGGTTTTTATTGCTTCATGTTTGTAAAGAACCAATGCAATGCGGCCCTGATCATGTCTTCTAGATGCTACTATGATACAAATAATATAGTAAGAGCATATTAATGGCAGCAGTATCTAAAGAATCAGCTTTACCCTGATCCTATGAACTAGGGTTTTAAACTATGTTTCCCACCCCCCTCTAATCAGTAGACACATCTTATACAATTTTTTTCAATATAATTATGTACAGTTTTGCAGAAGGTGATGATGGAAAGAGGATGATGTATTAAAAAATCAATTCTCAGTTACTTGAATGACTTTGTTTGTGTCCCTGCCAAACATTCTCCTACGTGTCAAGATTCCCATTAACTGAAAGGAAAAAAACAACAACCCACAACAGAATCTAAATGAGGCTCTCTCATTTTAAGATTTTAAATTAGATTCTATGAATAATGGAATTGTCTCACTTTAGGAAGTCCTCCAAAGTCTTAAAAGGTTTAAAAGGTTATTGACATGCATCACAAGCCATAAGGTAATTTCAAAGCAGTTGCAATAATTAATTGTCTCGAGATGAACTTTGCATGCATTTATAGCCATCCCTGTGAGTGTAATAGGGTCATTTGGCTCCCTCTACAATAAAAGCTATAGCAATATCACTTCAGTAGGAAAATAAAGTAGCAAAGGCCCTGATACTGCTATTACTTACACACTTGCTTACCTTTATGCACTTTCAGCAATCTAACTGAAGTCAATAAGCTACTCACGGTGCATAAGGTTAGGCATATGCTTAAGTCTCTTCAGAATTGAGGCCTAAAGGAAGATATCATTTGATCTGTGTATTAAGAGCTTTGCAGGGGCATGGCTCTGGCACTGACACTCAGCCTAACTCTGCATTAATTCCATGAAAGATGGGCAGAAATATGCAGGAAGGAAAGAAGGAATATAGCTTAACCTATGGTTTTCTCTCCAGTTTTGATTTTGGAAAGGTGCAGTGAGTTTCCTGTATGTTTATTGGACAATCAAATGATTCTTAGGTGGTTAACAGGCAGTTGTTCAATCTGCTCATTAAGGTCTGAGGGGTTGGGTTTTTTGTCCCCTGTGCTCCCCCCATTCCCCTTCCCTCCCCCCAGTGGTGTAGAACTAGCATATTAGAACCAAGTTTGTGATTTGGCTCTCGGCTCAAACTGCTGATATTCTTTTATTCATTGTAGTCTTGATTCACAAGAAACTTGTCCAACTCCTGAATTCCACTGCAGACCTATGTAACTAAGGTCAGGGAGAATACAGCTGGGCTAGCACAATACCCAGGATGTTAATTGACAGGTACATTAGATCAAAGGCCAAAGGCCTATGAAGGAATGTCATACAACACACAAAGGTAAAAACTCAAGCAAAAGGAAATCAAGGTGACAGTATCTGGTTTTGTGCAGTACTGATGGGAGAGGCTACTGGACCAATGGCACAGACCCTAGACTGGTCTTCCATTTGGAATCAAATTTCAAAATTTTCACTTCCGTGGTGCATATCCCTTGTGGAATGACTTCTGATTTAGACCCTTGTAGGTGAGAGCCATTAGTAGATTTAGCAGAAAAACTACTTAATATAAACAATTTTTAACATTGTGGTGCATAGCACAGAAGACAGCAACTCAGCCCCAGTCTGTTCCTACTCTGAACCCCAAATGCTTAGCTTCATTTCTTCTTCTTCTTCGTCACTTCCACAGTTTGGATTATGTAGAACTTTGCTTACATTTATTTCTTACATGCTCTTCTACTATCTGAGAAGGAGGAGGGTCTCATTATATCTGGTGCCATTAGAATATGGTGCCAGTATTATACTTTGCAATATATCCATTCATTGGATATGCAGCAGGTAAATCATATCTTTTATTTGCTAAGCACTCCAGAAGTGGCAGCGACTGAAGTGGCAGATGGTAGAGGAATAATAAAGTAATAGATTATTGCAGGTTCAAGATGTACTCCAGTATGGGATCTAGCTATAAGCAGCAGTGAAGTCCAATGGTTACCATTGAGAATTACTTCCTGAATGGCTTGACCAGAGATAGAACTTTGTCTGTGGGGGCCCTTTCCCTGTCAACACAGTTTAGGCGGTCTGTTTAATGGGATTAATACCTGGGCAGAATTTGCCAGCGTTGCCTGGGAAAAACTGCCTAAAAGAACTTTTTAACTTCCAGTTCCTTCTTCACCACAATGGAGGTTACTGTTTCAGATGTCATTCTTTTTTGAAAAAGGTAAATTTACTGTTTTTGTTTATAATGGGTATGCTATTTGGTCATGTTTTGTTCTAAAAGAAAATAATAATCTCCACATTTTAAAAACAAAATGTCCTCACCTCCCTTACTAACAAGGCCTTAGATGATTTAAGTAAAATAATTTGACAGATAATTTTTATATGATTTATGCTGTTCGTTTACTTTTTGCATTTCACTCTGCTTGTCTAGTGGAATAGACTACTCAATTTTCACTTCTATTCATTGTCAATTTCTCTTCTTGGCTCCTGCAACAGCACAATACGTAAATGTTTGAATTGCAAACACTATGCCATGAAAAATGAACTGCTTTCATTCCAATAATTTATTAGAGGAGTATTTATAAACACTTTTTCCTTATGCAAAACTCAATTTTGCATCTAAACTACTCTATAGTATCATTCAGATTCTTGTATCAGAGGAGTAGCCGTGTTAGTCTGGATCTGTAAAAGCAGCAAAGAATCCTGTGGCACCTTATAGACTAACAGACGTTTTGGAGAATGAGCTTTCATGGGTGAATACCCACTTCGTCAGATGCATGTAACATGCATCCGACGAAGTGGGTATTCACCCACGAAAGGTCATGCTCCAAAACGTTTGTTAGTCTATAAGATGCCACAGGATTCTATTCAAATTCTTTAAATTCTGCTGTAAAATAAATCTGTGGGCTGCTTCTGTCTTCTATTAATGATGGTGGAAGGTGTGAATAGAGAGGTCCAGTAGCTAGCATGCCAACCATGGGTCTCATGAAGTAGATTGACAACATTTAAATAGAGTTATGATTTATTAGTGCCTTTGACAAATACAGCATAAAAGCACCTAGCTTAACATGCAAATATAGTTGTGTAACATTATTGCATTCCAAAACCAAGCTACAATTGCCTAACGTGCTTCTTAATTTGCTTTAGAGCTGTTTATTAAAAAGACCGCATTTTTCAGTGCAGTGGAACATAAGTCAATTAGAGAATAGTTTGGTTTGTTAGATTTCCTGGGGCATAGTAGGAAATCCTTTGTTGCACTGAATGCATACATAAGCTCTGTTTTTGCTTCACAAAGCAGACTTAACAAAACTTGACAATTGAGTCTTGCTACTGAAAAGGATTTTAAGTGTGCTTGTATCTGTACAGTCATATTTATTGTATGTTGTATTTTACTACCAAAGCAGTGCTGTAGCATTCCCAATTCTGCCTCCCTTTGATCTCAAAATTTACATTTACGTAGATAATATTTCTCCACGCTGGAGAGAAGGTGAATCCGAGGTTTTGGTGAATTTGTGATATAATTAAACTATTCTCTTCTGAACGTCAGTTTTAACGTACTCTCTTCACTGTACCAAGCTTTGTTCATTCACAGCTGCAGCTGACAGTTCTCTTCAGGAGGAAACATTCAAAGTGGTGTGTGGAACCTTGCCTGAAGACTGAGTGCATTGTTTCTGACAGACCCCTGTTGTTACAGTACATCATAATTTAAGCAGAGAGAGTCTGAATTTTTAATACAGAGCCTGATTGGACTGAATTACCAAAGGATAATTCACTTAGAAATGTTTTCCCTTTATCATTCTTTTTGGTACCATTCAGGGAACTGAATGCTTAATCAGTAAGGAGAATAATGTTGTTTGGTAACGCTTTGTATTTATAAATTAATGCATTATAAGTCCAGTAGGTACCATTATGATAATCTTTACTGACCTCCTTCATAACATAGGCCATAGATTTTCACCCAATACTTCCTGAATCAAGCCGGTAACTTGTAGTTGAGCTAGAGTATGTATCTTTTAGAAAGACATTCAATCTTGATTTAAAGACTTCACCTGATAGAGAATCAGTCATATCCCTAGGAAGTTGTTCTAATGGATAATCACCCTCACTATTAAAAATGTATGCCTTATTTCTAGTCTGAATTTGTCTAGCTTCACTCCCCAGCTATTAGATCTTGTTATGGCTTTGCTAGATTAAAGAATGCTATACTATCAGAAATCTTCTCCCTGTGCAGAGACTTATTAAACTGTAAATCACCTCCTAGCCTTCACTACTGTAGCATCTTTCATAGGAGGGTCTCAACCATTTTTACAGACATTTACTAGCCCTTATCTTGACATCGCTCATTTCAGTTGCAAAGCCTGGGCACTCCTCCATAAGCTGGGAGCTGCTGGCTCAATATAACGCAGTCAGCTGAAAGTGTCGTCAAAGGCTATTGCCTCACACCTTCTCCATAATTCTAAGACCAAAAGTGACAAGCTGGTTAGATAGAAGGCTCAGAAAGAGCTCATTACAAACATCTGACAGAGCCCTGCTACTCCACAGCTATCATCTCCATATACTATAGAAGAAATAAACAAGACGGCTAGGTAAGTGGCCTGCATCTACATGTTCACAGATGGAACATTTAATAGATTGAGAGATTTAAAGGCCAGAAACATCAAAATCATCTTGGCTGACTTCATCATAACATGACCCATAGAACCTCACCAAATAATTCCTGCATCAAGCCCCTAACTTCTGTTTGAGCTATAACATATAGTCTTGATTGAAAGAAGTCAAATTACGGAGAATCCACAATGTCCCTAGGTAAATTGTTCAAAAGGTTAATTGCCTTCACTCTTAAAAATCATGTGCCTTATTTCTAGTCAGAATTTACTGATCTATCATAGATTATTATTAGGGTTGGAAGGGACTTCAGGAGATCATCTAGTCCAATCCTCTGCTCAAAGCAGGGCCGATCCCTAAGTGGCTCCCTCAAGGATTGAGCTCACAACCCTAGGTTTAGCAGGTCAATACTCAAACCACTGAGCTACTCCTCCCCCTTTGTCTTGCTTCAGCTTCCAATCACAGGATCTCATCATGCCTTTTTCTGCTAGCTCTAAGAGCCATCTCTTCTCATAAATCTCTTCCTCATGTAGGTGTTTGTAGGCCACGAACACTGCTTTGTCTGACCCTTTCTGAAATATGTGATATAGCTCAAAACAGAAGTTTGAGGCTTGTCTATATGAACACTTTGTTAGTAACAAGTTGGCGTGTAAGTCTACTTCGCACTGGCCTGCTATGCACTGTGTCTATGTGGCCCCTATGGCCACTCACTAAACATTCCCTAGTGCACTTTTAGCTACACCTGTTTCAAAGCAGAGTAGGGGTTTGGCTACACTTGCAGGTGTGCAGCGCTAGGAATTAAAGCTGTCTTCGTACAGCAGTGTAGGGAAAGCACTGCAGTGTGACCACATTTGCAGCATTTGCAGCGGTGTTGGGAGTGGTGCATTATGGGCAGCTATCCCACAGAGCACCTCGTGCCATTTTGGCGCCGTGGGTTGTGGGAAGGGGGCGGAGAGTGCGGGTCATTCTGCTTCCTGTCCCAATGCCCGTGATGAATCACTTCACATCCCAGCAATCCCTGTTTTTCCGTCCATGTTTGGCGCCATCTTGACTCTCCCAACAGTTTCTGTGCAGCGCAATTTCTGTGGGAAATGGAGCCCGAACTGCTGAAGAGTTTGCTGACGAGTCTCGCCAGCACATCACGTTTGGCAGTTGAGCTATTCCTTAAGATACAAAGTGATGAGGAGTCTGACGATGATAGCAAGTCGCCTGACATGTATAACACTAAATTGCTTGTGGCATTCACGGAAATGCTCAGCATCGTGGAACACCGCTTCTGGGCTCGGGAAACAAGCACTGAGCAGTGGGATCAAATCGTTATGGAAGTCTGGGATGACGAGCAGTGGCTGCAGAACTTTTGGATGAGAAAAGCCACTTCCATGGGACTGTGTGAGGAGCTCGCCCCCACCCTGCGGCGCAAGGACATGAGATTGAGAGCTGCCCTGACGGTGGAGAAGCGGGTGGCTATTGCAATCTGGAAGCTGGCAACTCCAGACAGCTACCGATCGGTCGCGAACCAGTTTGGAGTGGGAAAGTCAACCGTTGGAATCGTGTTGATGCAAGTTTGCAGGGCCATTAATCACATCCTGGTAAGAAGAACCGTGACACTGGGGAACATGCAGGACATTGTGGATGGCTTTCCACAAATGGGTTTCCCTAACTGTGGAGGGGCAATGGAAGGGACGTATATTCCTCTTCTGGCACCACCCCACCTAGCATCCGAGTACGTTAATTGGAAGGGGTATTTCTCTATGGTTCTCCAGGTGCTTGTGGATCACCGTGGGTGTTTCATTGACGTTAACACAGGTTGGCTTGGAAAGGTGCATGATGCATGCATCTTTCAGAACACTGGCCTGTTCAAGAAGCTGCAGGCAGGGACTTTTTTCCCAGACCGGAAGATCACAGTAGGGGACGTCGAAATGCCCATTGTGATCCTTGGAGACCCCACTTACCCATTAATGCCTTGGCTCATGAAACTGTGTACAGGGAAACTTGACAGGAGCAAGGACCGGTTCAACTACAGGCTGAGCTGGTGCTGAATGACTGTGGAGTGTGCTTTTGGCTTGTTAAAGGGGCGCTGGGCGATCTCTGTATGGGAAGCTAGACTTGGGGGAAAGCACCCATGGTTATATCCGTGTTCTGTACCCTCCATAATATTTGTGAAGGGAAGGGTGAAAAACATTCAGTCAGGAATGGACCTCCGAGATTCAACGCCTGGAGGCTGAATTTGCACAGACCAGAGAGCAGGGTTACTAGAGCGTCCCAGCACAGGGCTGAGAGATTAGGGATGCCTGACGGAGGAATTTGAGGCTGAAAACCAACAGTAATGTTTGATGCCTTGCACGGGAGTGAAGTGCAGTGGTTTACAATGTTAGTAGGAACTATTTTTTCCTAAGCTGATTTGCAGTGCCTGTTTTCTTCCTGGGCTAAGGTATCTTTGACTTTCTGCATAATAAAGACTGTTTTCAAAGCCAAGAATTCATTTATTGAAAAGAATTAACTTATTGACACAGATGCACAACATTTTGGGAACCTAAAGGGCAAGGGGGTGGTGGAGAACTGTACAGTCATAGGTTTGAAATATGTCCTGTCTGGAGTGCTGTGCAATGACTGCTGCACTTCAGGATGAAAAATACTGCATGGTGATGGGGATTGAGTGCAGAGGTAAGGGTCGTAGTTCTCAGGGCTGGTTGGGTGAACGTACAAGTGTTGGGGGCAGCTGGTGGGGTGAGAATCTGGATGCTGGGGAAGGGGGTTTGGAGCTGACATTGAGGCACAAGGGAAAGAGCTTTGGGATGGGGGGGTGCGGGGCGGTAGTGCTCTGCCTGCATGGCTACGAGTGACTGGATAGAGTCCGCTTGGTGCGCCAGGATGCTTATCAGCTGCTTTGTGCTTTTCTTCCTGGCCGCTGCATTTTTCTGGCAGATCCTGCTTTCCTTTTCCCTCCAGTCCTGCACTTTTTGATTCTCTGTGGCAGAGTGATCCATAACTGCTTGCAGCAGGTCTTCTTTGCTTTTTCGTGCCTTCTTCCGGAGGTTTTGGAGTTTTTGAACTGTTGATAACATGGGCTGCCGAGAACTCAAGGTTGCTTGTTGAAAGGCAAAAAAGGCAACACTTAACAGAGGCAGCATTGTTTATATCTCAGACAGTTATACCCGCACAGTGAAGGAGTAACATTCTTCACAATAGCATAATTTTCCCATGGCAAACAGAGTGCACATAACCCACAGGAGCCCCAAAATGGTGAGTAAGGGGGACTGATTGCTTCAGGGCTGTACTGTCCTCAGGGTTTCTGTGTGTTGGCGAAAGCAAACAGCTGCAGGGGGCACCTACACTGAACACTCTCCCAACATTTTCCACAGGAGTTGATCCTGGAAGATATCTCGCTGCTGCGGGTCACCTGGGAAGAGCGGGAGGGTCTTCTACAGCAATGCGGATTCTGCCCTGGCCCCTATGCAGCTTGCCTGTGTGCAACAATGGTCCCCCCACCCCTCACTATTACACATCTAGGCATGCATGCATGCATGCAGAACCCTCCCTCCTCTCCCCCAAAATTTCCATCCTGAAAATAAAAGCCGCTTACCGGGAACCCGCTCCTCTGTTTGCCCTCCACCAAGTACCGGTTGCTGCGACTGGCTACCTTCCTCCTGGCTTGAGAAGAGCTCCTGGCTGCATGCCTCCTGGGACTCTGGGGTGTCTCCCCCCACCCCAGTACCCTCACTCTCGGTTTCCTCCTCCACCCCTTCCTCCTACTCCTCCCCCCCGGCCCTGAAGTGTCCATCGTGGTCCTCGGATTCGCAGTGGGGTCACCCCCAAGTATCGCGTCCAGCTCTTTGTAAAAACGGCAGGTCGTGGGAGCAGCGCCATAGTGGCGGTTTCCCTCACGGGCTTTGCAATAGGCATTCCGCAGCTCCTTCACTTTAACCTTGCATTGCAGCATGTCCCGGTCATGGCCCCTTTCCAGCATGGCCCTTGATACCTGCCCAAAGGTACTGTAATTCCTATGGCTGGAGCGCAGCTGGGACTGCACAGCTTCCTCCCTGCAAACACTGATGAGGTCCAGCAACTCACCATTGCTCCATGCTGGGGCTTGTTTGGCACGTGGAGGCATGGTCACCTGGAAAGATTCACTGATTGCACTCCACACCTGGCTGAGCAAACAGGAAGGGGATTTTTAAAATTCCCAGGGCATTTAAAGGGCGGGTCACCTGAAGCCAGGGAAGTAGAGTTGGAACTGATGAGCAGAATGGCTGAACAGGCATTCTGGGATACCTCCGAATACCTCTGGAGGCCAAAAACAGCGCTTTTGGTGGCCACACTGGCGGAGCAGCGCTGCATCACCAGCGCTGCAGTCGTTATTCCCCAGGCCGAGGTGGAGTACAGCCAGCACTGTAGCCAGGGAGATACAGCACTGTATGTGCCTTGCAAATGTGGATGGTGAGTGAGTTGCAGCGCTGTAAAGCCACCACCAGTGCTGCAACTCTCCAGTGTAGCCAAGCCCTAGATCTAAGTGCACTAGGGAACTTTTAGTGCACGGCAGCAGGGTCCTCATGGAAAATCAGTATGTGGCAGGCTAGCGTAGGGGAAGATTTATACCCCAACTTGCCATGAATTAAGTGTTCCTGGAGACAAGTCCTTCAATGCCTAACTTTAGTCAAACAAATTTGAAGATTTTGGCTTAAAATATAAGTATTTTGCACTATATTCCCTAATTAATACATCAAAAATGCTATAGAAATGCGAAGCAAAGATTTCAGAATGCTTTACAAATATTAAGAAATTTAGCCTCACGACACCAAGCTAAGACTTATTATACCTATTTTACAGGAAACGAGGGGATAGAGTTATGACTTGCTCAGTGACATGCCAACTCTGTGTGGCAGTGGCAATAGAACAGAACTCAGAACTCTTTCTCATTTCTTGGCATAAAAACTTGATCTTCCCTGGAAATACAACCCAGGAATTAGAGTAGGATTCATTATTGCTTCTTTGGAGCTTTTATAGATGGACATCAATACATGTAAGGCTTTTTTGTATGAGTCACTTCCTTGACTCTTGCTTACGATACATTACAATTGCTGTACTGAACTACTGGGTTTTTTGCCAGCTCAAAATATCTTTTGCAAACCTACCACTTCTGTTTAGCTATGTGTGTTTTGCAAAAGCTTCTAGGAAATGAGTCTTTTAGCCTAGTTCAGCTTACCAGAAAGCAACTAAGAGAAAGTAAACATCGAAATATTCAGCTGGAAATAAAAGATACTTGCATATATCTGGTTGGACTGTCCCTACCTCAAGCAATATTCACAAAGGACTTTGAGCCTATTAAAATTCGGCCCGTGCTTCCTTGCAGTAACATACACCCTTTTGACATCAATAAGCTTGCCTGTGGCATAAATCAGTATGCTCTCATGTCATTCTGAATTTTCACATTCCAATCGTTGAAAAGACATCACATAAACCTATATTTTGAAATTTTAAAAACTTCCAGACGACAGCTGTTATTTGGTTTGTTATCAGTACACAGCCATGTTCCTGGCTGAGTCAACAGTGGGGAATCAAACCCATTACCTCTAAATTCAAACCATGAGCCTCTATTGCCTGAACTAAAAAAAAAAAAAACTTTCTGTTAACCAAAGCTGTCAACTTTTGTGTGTTCTAATCACCACTAGAGGGGAAACAGAGCATCACATTGAGTTGATGTAGGTTTCATTAGCATCCATAACTTGCTTCAGATTTACATTATCAACCATACTTAATGGGCACAAGTCTATCAAGGTACATCTGCACTGGAATAAAGACCCAGGCCACCCAGTCAGGCCATGGTCAGCTGGCTCAGGGCTTACAGGGCTTGTACTACAGGGCTAAAAAATTCGGTGTAGAAATTCAGGCTCAGTCTGGAGCCTGGGCTCTGGGACCTTCCCCCATCATGGGTTACCAGAGCTCAGCCTCCAGCCCAAGACCATATGTCTATACAACAATTTTGCAACCCAAGCCAGCTGACCTGGGCCTCCTGTGGGTGTTGAGGGCAGTAACTGTGCAAATCCAGGTCCAGGGCTGAGTGATGGGCCTTATGTATGAAGTACTTACAATCTGATTACATGCTATAATGCTGCTGTAGTCTGAAATGTAATGAGGACGTGACCATACACTTACATGTAATAATGGAAGAGAATAGGAAAACTCAATGTCCATGAGTGCCCAGCTTCTGCTCTTCTCCTGCAATCACCAGAAATCGATCACAAGGGATATGTCATCATAGGCTCTGAAGGAAAGCAAACATTCCCAGCCTACCCTCCACAAATAGGCCTGGACCATACACCTGAGGAAGGGGATTTCTTTCAAATCTCAGGTCAGGTTCATACATTAAAGCTGACTAAGACACTAATATTGAATTATATGCCATAGAAAGGAGTGTTTTAAGGTGGTAATTTTATCACAAAAATTACCAAGAATTTACAGTGTTGTGGTATCTGTGTTAGTCCCGGGCTAGTAGAGATACAAGGTGGGTGAGGTAATATTTTTTATTGGACCAACTTCTGTTGGTGAGAGAGACAAGCTTTCGAACGTACACAGAGTTCTTGTAAGCTTGTCTCTCTCACCAACAGAAGTGGGCGGCATAGATCAGCATTCATGTCGCACTCCAATCAGTACCCAGCCCAGGCTGCGGAAGCTAATGATCCAACTAACGGACCAAATTTGGTGATGAATCCTGGTCATGTGCCACTCGAGACATGTTGTGCACACGCTAAGAAGACGACCAACAGAAACTGGTCCAATAAAAGATATTACCGCACCCACCTTGTCTCTTTAAAAAATTATAGTCTTGAGAAACAACAAATAGTCTGCCAGATCTTATCATTATTTCTTTTAATGCCAATTCAAGGATATTACTTCCTCTATTTTAGTCATATGGGTTCTTGGCATGGCTGAGAGGACACCATGATTAAAAAGTGCCCCAGCCACTAGGCTATTACCTATTTTCGTGCGGGTGGGGGAGTCTGTGTATGTGTGTCTCTCTGGTTTCATTAGAAATTCCATCCTGGACCAGAGAAAATTTCCCAGCAAAAGTGCCATCGACGTTTTTTATTTTATTGAATCACCATTTTCCAACAAGCAATTCTGTTGAAAAATTCCTGACTAGCTCGGAGAAACAGTCAATGTTTTCTAAAATCTTAGTCCAGTACTACAAATATCTCCAATGGACACAGTTCATGAGAATTACAGCCTCTGTTTACACCTTCAATCCCTTTGCAAAAAGAGACTGCTGAATGGGAAATGAAAGGTTCTACACATGCTTCTATATCTCAAAAGAATTTATGCTTCAGTAAGGACTCACAGGACACCATGCACTAAATTACAAAATCTGAATGGTTATATTTCACGGCATCAGAGGGTCACTACTCTATTGAGCTGCTGCACCATAGCAACAATTGTCAAAAATGGCTAGTTAGTTCAGGTGACTGCATTTTGGGTGCCCAACAAGAAATATCTGAGTTCAGAGGATATCTGAGCACTTCCTGAAAATCAAACCCTTTTAAGATCCCTCAGGTTGGGCATCCAAAATCACTAGTCACTTTTTTGAAAATCTTGGCCAAGGCTCTTTGAGGACTAGGTATAATTTTTTCCTATAGAGAACACACATGTTCTTGGATGTATTTTGAGTATGCCTTTCAGTGGGTTACTATCTCTTGTATTCATTCATCAATACAGGCTAGTGGGGGTGGGAGCTGGGGAATCACAGCCTATTAATTATGGCTAGATGATACGTCTCCTCTTGTGCCAGCATCTGATGAATGTGCACTAACTGGTTATTGACTGGGGGAAGGTGGCAGAGTGAGTTGTGGACAACTCTCTAATTGACCATAAAGTAGCAGAGCTGTTGCTGCGGTGACAGGCAAAAGGGGAGCAGTTTTCTTTTTTCTTGTCCATGGGCTGCTCCCTGTCCCTTAAGAAGTTGCATATCAATGCACAGGATACCAGGATTCTCTGATCACTTGTGCTCCCTCTTCAGCCAGAGCAAATACAATAGCAATGGAGTGGCAGCGAAGATAAGACACAGAGATTGTCTGGTAAGCTCTCTAAAATTACAATCTCACATCCTTTTAGGATTGAAGCTTTTGTTAAGCCCTGCAAAGTCAACTCAAAAGAAAGAAAAATGCCCTTTTGTGAAGAGGAAAAGTAAGCAGAAGCCTTTCTCTCTGTAGTAGAGATGGGAAGAGCATTAGCAGGGAGCAAAACTGTCTTTTTCTTCCTCTGAAGCCTGCAACTAGAAATGATATGAAAGGTGCTCATTAAACCAGAAGCTCCTTTCCAGATTCTCTCCTGCTTACTTTCTGTTCTCTGCTTTAATGAGAATTGTGGAGGATGTGCTGTGAAAATACATTCATTTGTTCTCTTGCTTTTCGGGATTAATTACCTAATGTCAGAGAGGCTGGAGGGGAGAGCGTTCCCAAACAATCTCCTTTCTTCCATTCATATTTTAGTTGCCACACATCCCCAGGGCTGACACTGCCATTCAGGCTGAAGAAGGGTGCTTAGGGATGTATAATACTAGGGACAGCAAACAAAGTTTAATGCCTGTTCATTGGATGAGTGACTTTGGGTTCCAAGGAGCTAGATGTGTTGCAATTTGCTTAAAGTGGAACAAATTATAGAATCAATGTTGTATAACCCCTCAGGAGGCCCTGTAGTCCTATAATTTCTCTTTGATTGCATTAAAGTGTTTTAATTAAAAAAGTGAATGAATTTGCCCATGCAAAACACTGTTAACTGAAAGGAAGAAAATTGGCTTCTTTGGTAAATGGAGGCCGTTTGATACTTTTTGGACGAAATAGTACTGAAGTTTCTTGATGGTAAAAAACAGTGGGAAGTACTGATGTGACTTACCTGTTTCTTCAGTAAACTGAAGTATTTGTTACATTTACGTTTATATTTCAGCTAGACATTTTTTTCCCCCGTCCTGAAAGCTTAGTGTCACAGAGCTCACTGGAAGGTGATACAGTACCACTGTGATGGCTGTGGTATAACTAGATTGATCCACAGGGCAGGATTTGAGCCACTTCAGGAAATGCTAGACAAATGGGAATGTTTCTTTTTTGAAAAAAAAATTACAAACACTTTCTATGCTTTTTAGTATTCACTAATGGTTTGGAGCAAGATATCCTCTACCCCTTGACAGCGCGAGCAGAGGCAGTGCAAGATTTCCCCATGCTGCTCTTCCATTGTAGCTCATTCATGACTAGGAGGGATCATCTCTAGCACACAGGGTCTCGCGTTTTGACACCATATAATGATTTTTCTTTGTGTGCATATGTCCTTTAGGCAGTAGCTCTGGACCCAAGAGATGATCCAATCAAAGATTCAGGAAAAGAGGACAAATTTACTGTCGATAGGCACAATTTCTAAAACGAACTGCCCAAAAGCTCTTGCAGCACTGGTAACTGTTAACTCTGATACATCAAATAAAAAGAACATATTGTATAAGACCGTCTATAATAAAACCATCTGATCACTTCTACAACAACTTTACAGGGGTGAGGAGATGCTATAGTATTCATTCTTTATTTAGAACTTGGGCTCTCTACTGAGATTCCCAACTGGTGGTGGATTTTGTGACATGAGGGCCTCTTCAGGGGGTGGGGTGGATGGAGACCTGCAGACTCCTCTCACATAAAGAGGTGGGGCTCAAAATGTTGCCATTTATTGAAGATATATGTAGACACTTACAATTATTTGAAGGTTGCAAACATCACTGAGACAGGAATAAAATGGTGTATACAATGGAGAAATGGGATGAAATGGCAAAAAGGAAAACTTAGGTTCAATGTCAGGAAATAATTCTGGAAATAAGGCATACATTTTTAACAGTGAGTAACTACTGGAACAATTTACCACGGATTGTGGTGGATTCTCCATCGCAAGCAATTTTTTAAATCAAGATTGCTTGTCTTTCTAAAAGATCTGCTCTAGTACAAGCTCCATGACCCTTGTTTCCCCAACTTTAAAATGGGGATGATGATACTGACCTTCAAAAAGCATTTTGCGACTTACACATGGACAGTGCTACATAGGCGATACAGTGGTATCTGAAAAACTGTAGTGCACCATGAGCCTAAGAAACAATTATTGTTAGGTAAAGAAACCAATTCTAAGGAGCTCCCAGGGCCTTGAATAACCTAGTCTTTACTTTCAGAAATCAGTTCAGTGATTTCTGCATAAATTCAGGCAATATCCAAAATGATGATGACTGCAACTTGTCCCTGAGCTATGGGGCTAGACTCTGGGTTGTGGTTGGCCACAGAGGCAGGTGCAAGTCCCAAAGACTGCTGTTAACTGCCTGTCCCCTCCCCCCAGAAGGGGGTGAGTCTGGAATAGTGAGCATTCCCGGAGGGCAGTGTCCTAAAGAGGACACCGCCGAGCAGAGAGCAATGTGGGTCCCAAACTGGCAGAGCAGAACGGACAGCAGACAAGACACCACACGCTGAGAGTGCTCCACAGTGGACAGAGCTAATTCCCAAAGCAACCAGCAGGAGGCGCCAGTGGTGGTGAGTCTGAATCCCATCACACCATGCCATAGGCTAATGGAGAACTCTTGTGGCTCTACAATAAAGAATTTTGGAGGATAGAATTGATACCCCCGTTGACAGACCAAAGTCCATCTCCTTCAGAGTTCCCTTCTCAAGAGGCATCCAGCATTGTGATACCACCAGCTAACGGTTTTCATCATGAACTGTTAAAGGGAGGACAGCTTTTCCCAAAACTGATTGCAAAGATTTTTTTTTAAATGATTAAACTGAAGCCTATAAAGATTCATTCCATTTTCATCCCTTGGTTCCTTTTAGAACTGTCTGAGGTGTTTTACAGGCTGCTGGATTCTGTTCTAAGTCTTTTGTTTTATGACAGTCTCTCTCTCTCTCTGTCTCTTTCTTTCCCAACCCTGTGCCCAGATTTAAAAACAAGCTTCAGTCCTTAGTGCTTACTACTCTTTCTGCATCAACAGCAGTTCAATCACCAAAAAGATAAACTTCCCTTCCCTTTGCATCACTCAGCTTCTCATTGCATAGCAACAGCAGTCAATGCTTACTTGTGCTCTCATGTTCAAGTGGGATTCAGTAGCACAGGAAACAGAGATATCAAAGTCCTGAGGAACAGAAGGATGTAGGAGCTGAAGCAGCAATCTCTGATGCCACCATAATGAGAGCCCAGCATGGCAGCTGGTATCTGTAGACTGCTCATTTGTGGGCTGCATATATATGATTTGCATATTTGCTCAGCATTGTCATTTTGCATAGAGTACTGTTAATAAGTCAAAGGTTCTGACACAGACATTTTGTTCTTCCCTTTCAATCTGAAATAGACCAAGACACAAAACACAGATGTAGATTTCAATCATCCTAACATTCCAGGATGTTTTAGATCTGGGCTTATAGTTCAGCCTACTCTAAAGTTAAGGGCCATTTGAAATTTAGACAATGATATTAATTTCACAAAGCCCTTGGCCTTCGGGTATGTTTATTTATAGCCAAGGTTTTGATTTGGGCTACATGCTTAATCACTGCTCACAAACAGTTAGATTTTCATGAAATTTGTTGTTCAAAATTATCTGTCTGTCTGCAGATTGTTTATAACAAATGAAAGAGGCTAAATTGGTTGAATAAGTGGTTCACTGCAAAGTTTGTCCAGCTCAGCTACAGCTTTCCAGTCCTGGCTCTGATTGCTACTCACTGTGTCACCTTGGGCAAGTCACTTAGACCCAGATCCTCAAATATATTGTGGCACCTAACTCCCATTGAGACTGTGGGCCTTGCTGGAGCCCTACGTATAACTAATAGTGTGAACCAAAGGCTATGAACCAGAATAGGCCTGGCCTTGGCAGAACAACAACACATTAGGTATTAGCTAAGAGCAAGTAAGCACATTCCTGACTGGAGAGGATGGTACAAAACCACACAGATCTCTCAAGGAACTACTTAAACACATTCCTAAGAAATGGTACAAGAACACACCAAACCCTCGAAAAGAGAAGGAGGGGATGACAGGATAATGGATGTTTTGTTTGAACTAGCAGGTACAAGGATAACTAGCAACATCTGGAGTGTAATACACTCAGGCTCCCTGTACAATGAATGGAGGGAGATGGGCACCTAAGAATGGGATTCACAAAAAACAGCATGCTAGGCAATGGGAAATGCCAAGAGGAGGGGTGTGTCCTAAGCTCCACCCCTCTCAAGGAGTTTAGCATATAAATTCTGGTTGCAGGAAGGTGCCTTCCTCTAGTGGGGATTCTCAGATCAAAACCTTCAGCCCAGTGGTTAGGGAACTTTGCTGCGATACGGGAGACCCCTGCCCTGTTCAAGTCCCTTTTCTACCAGGAGTCAGTATCCCAACTTCTGAGCTTGGAACATTGGTCTGAGATACTCCCAATCTTTCCTGTTGAAACTAGTCCACTGTGGCTAAATAACTAAGGAGTTATTAGGCCAGAGAGAGAGCGAGCATGAGCGCAAGCATGAGAATGACGCTGTAGGCTTGTGGGTAGGGCACTCAGCACAGATGTGGAAGGCCCAGGATCAATTGCCCTGCTCTACTGACTCTAGTTATCCACAATGATGAAATAGCTTCAACAGGAAAGATGGAGGGACTCCCACATCAGAATATTCCATAGCTAAGTGACTAGCGCACTCATCTAAGAAGTGGCAGATCCCTTCTCCCCATGTGGTGGAGGGGGGTTTTAGCAGGAGGTCTCCCACATCCCAAGTGAGTACTCTAACCCTGAGGCCTAAAAGTTGTGAGGAAGGTCCTCTGCCCTTTGCCATTTTGTGAGAGCTCACCTGCAGGGCTCCAACCAGTAGGTGGGAGCTGAGTATGCTTGCTGGATCAGACCCCGCTGGTGAGCTAGGCATAGAAACACCTCTCTTTCCCCAGTCTATGCATTGCACTGGGACTTAAGCATTCATATGCCTGGGATCAGCAGTGCACATGAACAGAGACAGAACATAGGAGTCAGAGAACTTTTACCAGAAACATTTAGGTGCCAAATGAGTTTAGGCCTCTACAGAGTTTGGCCACAGCTGAGTGGGAGCTTTGTGCATACTAGTGGTGCCTGATTCTGGCATTTAGACACCAAAAGTGACAGTTAGGTGTCTAAGTCCCTTTGAGACTCTAGCCCTAAATGTTACTAAAATAAGTGAAGTGTTAGGTTGTTGACTACTGAGGAGCCATAGCTATTTATTCAAATTTATACCACGTGTCAAACAGTCCTCTACACACAGTTACAGTAAAACATACCAAAAAACCAACTATACTGACAAAGTGCAAACAATACTAGAAGAATGTCCCACACAGCTTCCAAAAGACAAGAATCACCCATACCCTAGAGGAAGAGCCAAGATTTTCAAAAGTGACTAGTCATTTGGGAGCCCCAACTTCCACTTGACTGTTGGCAATCCCTTTAAGGGCAAGCTTGTCTGATGCTGGAAGCTAAGCAGGGTTGGGCCTGGTTAGTAGTTAGATGGGTTTTCAGAAATTGCTGGGCATCCACCTTTGGAAATCAGGTTCCTTTATGATGTCTCAAAGTGGATACCCAGAATTACGAATACTTTTTAAAGTCTTAGCCAGGCCACAATAAATGGATTTGCTTTTCAACATGCCCTGAAAGTCAGACTATGAATCTGTGAAACTCTGGCTCTGCTGGGAAAGGAAGCCCCAAAGTTGCAGACCCTCCAACTGAAAACATCCTGGATGTACAAATTTAGGTGCTGTCTGCTTGAGCAACCCAGCCATCATCAGCTGTCAAAAACTGCTTTAAGGGAGCCAATGTAGAACTATAATGTGCTTGTGCTGCATATGTGGGGATTTGTGCATATATACTGTATTCTAAAGCTTGTTTCACTGTCTCTTGCTCTCTGAAGTTGATCATTAACAGAGTGCAATTACAATCCTCTCATGATAATAGATCCCTCAGCCTTAAATATCTTTAATGTGTTCAAATAAAATATTTGTATATTTTGTAAGATAAATTATTTTGTTCATTGCCTCATGCTGTAATTTGAAATAGGAATTATTGGGCCTTAATTATTGGACTCTAAGTGGAATCATTGGACCTTGAAGGGTCTTAGTTTCCAGAGTACTAGAAATTGTTGTGCAATTGTGCAGCTCTTTTAGAACTTATTTGCCTAACAAGAGCATCATGTAGCATAACATTGAAATGAGCTGGTTGAGCCTGTAATTCAAGTAACGTTTTTTATTTAGAATACGATGACTTTCAGCTCCTTTGTTACTGTCTACACTGTAATGGAGTTCAGTGTCACCGAAGCACACGTTCCTGCATTTGATATGGTGCTGGGAGCTAGTTTAGAGTATTCCTCCTGAGCAATTTGAGTAATAGCCTGGCAATGCACAATCTTTGGCTGTTCTAGCCAAGTGATGTTTTTAATTCACTTGGAATATCATATCAGCATATTGATAGCAAGATTTCTAAGTCATCTGATTCACATTACCCTTTCTGATTTTCTCATGTAGTTACAAATGGGCCACAGTTTTGTTACAGGATCTATTCCTTTGTGTAGGGTTCTATTTATATGAATTAGTGTTAGAGACAATCTGCTGAACAAGCCAGGATTGTCTTGTATTGCTATAGGCAGAGAGCTTGGGGAGCTGCATTTGGGTTCTGGACCAATAGCAGAAAGTCACAAAGTCCAACTGACAGAGGCACCTGGCCTTCCAAGATAATTAAACATTTCCATTGTCAGGGTTTAAACTCTTTCTTCAGCACAGCCTCAGATCCTGCTCAAGCAAAGAATTTTCATGAGTATGGTCTATCAGGCTCAGTGCAGTAAAATTTTGATTAGTACGATATGAAGCAACTCACTTTGTATTTACCTCCAATTATTTGGTGTCTATGCATTTACATAGGAGTTCAAGCTGATAGGAAAGGAGAATGTTGCCCTAAATTTTGCCTTCTTTACTTTGCAGCCCTTATTTTTCAGGGTGCTACTCCAAGGATTTTTCAGGCAAGTGAGGAGAAAAGCTGTTTTTACCATACCAAGAGTTGCTACATCAGACATCTGTATTGCAAGATTTTGCAAGATTTGTTCCAGGAAATGTTTGCTATTTTTAATGTTTGTGTTTATTTTTGAGATGCATTATCATCACATGAAGTAGTTTACATTCTCTCCAGATACATATTGATAAATGGGTAAAAGGCTTGATGCAATGTGCGACCTATTCCATTTGGTAGGTGAATAATCCAGTTCTCTGAGTGTTCTGTCTTTTTCATGAAGTGATGGACCATTTTGTTTCTAAAAGTGGTATATTTCCCTGTTAGCTGTATTGATTTTATCATGCAGTGCTGCTCTCATTTGGCTTTGTCCATAATGTACCTTTCAGTAGCTAAGTTATTCATTTATACGCAAAACAATCAGACCATTCAGAATTTGAAATTGAAGGATTAGTCTTATTTAATATTTATGTCAGTTTCATCCAGAGGCCCACTTAAGAACCACAGCTCCATTCTACTGGGTGCTGTACAAATATAGGCCCAGATCCTGCAAGCTGCTCCATGCAGGTAGGTGTGTTTGCGTGGAATAGTTATTATGGTTGGGTTTGGCTGGCAAGTTCAAAGCTGCCAGTCAGTTCAGGATTGCTGATCAGAACAGAGGGCTGCTTGCTGAAGTTAGGATCAGGCTGTGCTTTGGATGCCATTACATGGCTGTAAAATTAAAAATAAAAGAGCATGTTTAACACAAGCTTGCCCAAAATCAGTTGGGCTCTCCATCAGTGTGAGAGCTCTGAAAGCCTGGGGCAGCTTGCAGGGCCAAGTCCATAATGGTAGCTGCAATCTCAACATAAAAAATTATCTGCAGTGCAAGGCCCTGAGCATGCAAATTCTTACACACTGTGAATAGTTCTCCTGGAGTCAGTGTTCAAAGCTAAGCATTTTAAAATGTTTTGCAAGATCTGGGCCTAAAAGGACGAGCATACAAAAATGGATAATGGGAGAAAGTCACATACAAACAAAGTATGTGTATAGACCTCATATTTGTTATTGAATTGGTAAGTTTTGTAATTACTTTTTCCAGGTATAAAACCAGGCTTTATGTGAAGTTTAAAAGAAAGTGTTTTCAAGAACTTCAACCAACCAAATGCCCACTCTATAGCCCCACACTCCCAGGAAGCCTGATCTTTAGGCCTTAACTTTTAGGGACTGCTAATCAACCCCCTTTGCAAACATTTTTCAACACGGCAATGATAATAAACCCCAATTGGGTCATCTGGTGTACTTTTTATGAAATCCTATACTCACATTTTTGCTCGGGGGGCATTTTATCAGAACGTAAAACCAGAAACTATTGTAGGAGAATTTACTAGATAGGAGGTAGGCAACCTATGGCACGTGTGCCAAAGGCAGCATGCGAGCTGATTTTCAGTGGCCCTTGCATTGTCCAGGTCCTGGCCACCAGTCCAGGGGGCTCTGCATTTTAATTTAATTTTAAATGAAACTTCTTAAACATTTTAAAAACCTTATTTACTTTACATACAACAATAGTTTAGTTATACATTATAGACATATAGAAAGAGACCTTCCAAAAATGTTAAAATGTATCACTGGCACACAAAACCTTAAATCAGAGTGAATAAATGAAGACTCAGCACAGCACTTCTGAAAGGTTGCCAACCCCTGTACTAGATATAGCCACTATTAGTGACACATTCACTACTTATCCTGAGCTGCTTCTGCCCCCTTGTGACTATTATGACTCTTTTTTAAAGGTTTTTCCAACACTAAACAGATAAAATAGTATCTTCTGCTATGGTAAAATCAGCAGGACAGGGTCTCAGAGAGAATAAGTGCTGGTGATGATTGCATGTGGAGACCCATTGTGCCCCCAGTGTGAACTTTGTCTTCTCACAGAAAAAGCCCCAAAAGGATCTGTGTGGATCCTTGGGGATGTGTGGGAGGTCAAGGTTATTCTGCACTATTGTATCTATTCTGGCTCCCACCACGGATTCCTGACAGTACACTGCATTGAAACTGTAGCCCCACTTTTAGCTATAACTGCTTCTGCCATCCTGATGGGGTAGATCTCCATGGATGGGACAATACAGCTGCCCCAGGCTGCATAACAATTTTAAAACAATTTCCATAGTGTTGGGGTGGGAATTACTTCATATCCCCAGCCTCTTCCCCAGCACAGAGCCCAGAATACAGAAAGGGAGAATTGGTGCCCCAGAGCTGGTTAAGCCCCCTACTGCATCAGAAGTACGGCCCTTTGTTTTCAGGGTTTTGTATTCCATTTTTCCCAGAAATGTATCAGTGTTTATTACCACAACAAAAAAAAACAGGTGAAAATCAGTGCAAAAAATATTAATTTTTCTGGGTAAATATCAGGGTTTATTTTGGTGGATGGAAAGACAGGGGGAAAAGTAGTGAGTAGATCAATGCTTTGAATTCTGTTCATCAGTGTGGTTTGCTGCAGAACTAAAACAGAACTCAAAACACAATGCCACCTCTGTGTTTAAGAAAACTATGTATCTCTAATCCCCAAATAAAACTTTTCATTTGAATAAACGGTTTACTGTTGTAGACTTAGAATTATTAGCCTCTAAATATTTACATTTAATAATTTGGTCACACCATTTGCAGTGCACACACTCAACTTCAGCCTCTTCTCCTGTTTGTTTTTTTAAAACTTTTGATCTGATACAAATTTTCATTTTCTTCTCATTTTAGTTTGTCAAAACTTTAAACTATTACCTGCTATCAGGGTCAAATGTGTAAGTGAGATTCATGTATGTTCAGATCTACGTTCCCTGTAAGCTGCACAGCCACACAGCAGCCTATTTAGCACTGTGCAGGCGCTCTGGGAACCCGCCTGGGGACTTGGCACAGCCAGGGGAGGGGTGCCCCTCCCCTGGCCCCAACCCAGCCCAGCCCCCACCCTGCCAGGACACCACTACCCCAGCCTGAACCTGGGTGGCATGGCCTGGACCCAGCCATGGCCCAAACGGCCCGGCCCAAACCTGTCATGTGGCACCCCTTCCCGAACTCAGCCCTGGCCCGGACCTGTCATAGCCAGGGTGCTCTTCCCTGAACTCAGCCCTGGCCTGGACCTGCGGAGGCGACTATCCCTGTATCCCCAGCCACGGAGCTGCCACTGCGGGGAGAGCCGCCTCTCCCTCACAGCCCAGGTGCTGCTGCGGGGAGAGAGCTAGGGGGAAGTCCTCTCTTCCCGCCGTAGCCTCTGAGCACCCTCCTGCACCCCAAACTCCTTATTCCTGGCACCACCCCAGAGCCCACACCCTCAGCTGAAGCCCTCCCCCCACCCCTAATTCCAGATACCTGCTTGCCCCGTAGTCCTTTGTGGGAAGTTCCACACAATACATGGGTAAACATTTTGCATCCCACCTCAGCCCTTCCCCTATCCTCAGGGTGATCATGCATTTAGGAGAAGAATGTCTTTTTAGTAAGTAAATATTTATTCATGACTGACTATCAGTGACTGTGACATTATGAGTATAATATAATCTCTCTCTGAAAGGTGACAGGGCCAGAAAGAGTTAATTAACTCACCTCACCGTCTGACCTGACCCATGGGTGAACCTTAAGAACTGGTTAGGAAGATATGTAAATGAACAGAGCTTTGAAATGCAAGTCTGCATTGTTAGAGGTAGAAGGGTAGATGTTTGCTCAGGTCTTGGGATGCCAGCAAACGTCTTGTCTATTGCTATAGTTTTAACTCAAAGATCAAAAAAGGAATATTAGCATTTAAGATGATACTTGAGTGAAATAGTATTATTGTCTATGTGTCTCTTTGAAGGTTGTGGTAACCGGTATCTGAACTGTTTAATGGATAAATTACTCTGTGCTAATTGCCAGGATGTTTGGGAGAAGGAGTTAAGCCTATTGTTTTCCCAGGCCGAAAGGCTGCTGAAAATGTATAAGAAGCCTGGGATACGATCCTTCTTCATCTCAGATCTGCTTTGGGTTTCAACAGGGGGAAACCTTAAGCTACAAGGATTGAGATCCCCAGTCATTCACTGGAGCCACCCTGAATATGGACATTGGACTATAACCTATGAACTATTTCTACAAGGACTTTTGGCAACTATTAGCTCACCTCTACTATGTATCTGAACCTCAGAAATTGAATTCAAGTCTGTATGTGTATTAATCTTTTAACCAA